>NC_080572.1:141350912-141530912 GCF_030247185.1 Malaya genurostris | reverse complement strand
AGTAGCTAAAACTATTCGTGTACGATGAGTGCTTACCTTGCTCAATACGCTATTCGCCTTTCGTTTTCTGTCTCGGTCCTTATCGTTTTTTAAGAGGTCTTCGACAGCGAACTTCCTTTCTTCAGTTTTCTGTCGATCTGAGAGTAATGGTGAAATAACATCACAAAAAAAATTAATTGCGGTTTCGGTGACAACTTACATTCTATTTAATAACATCTACATAGAGGATATGGAACAAACTTTTTGCGTTACATATTTATAAAGGATTTTCCAATAAGAGGTGTAATTTGAATAGCCCGTTATTTCGGCATGTCAATTTTGAAGGGGTCAATATTGTGGACGATGCACTTTTCTTTAAAATGAAATGAAAAATCTTTACTTCCTTAATGTGTGACTGTTTGGTGCGATTTATGATCCGCGGATTTATATTACCTTACTTTTTCGAAAATGAGGCTGGAGCAACAGTTACGGTAAACAGATGGCCCAATCGAGAGATTATTATTTTTTTTTGCCGAAATTGGATGTTATTGATATGGACGGCGTTTATTTTAAACAAGAAGAGATAATCACGTTTGGCCACCGAGACCTTGTGATTCAACACCTTGCGACTACTTCCTTTGAGGTCACGTGAAAGATGAGGTATACTCGACAGCGCAGCGTCAACCTCAAAGATAGAATTCGTGAAGCTGTCGAGTAACCATTTGGTAATGGAAAATTTAATTAAAAGGGTATGGTACTGTAAGCGTAGCCGTCATGGGCATTTGGCTGATATTATTTTAATTTATTAACGCATATCTTCCTTTTTATATTGAAATAAACATCCCTTCATTCATTTCAGAAAATGTCATTTTCCTTTGAAAATCAATATAACACCCCTTATAGGAGAACCATTTACTTACATTTTAATTCTATTTCTTCATCGTCTAGAAGAAGTGAAACGACTTCCTTGGGTTTGAGTGTATCTGGTTTGAAATTAGCTCCGCTGATCACCATCCTTTGAATCTATAAGTTTGGAAATAGAAATTGTGATTCTTTAAGTTCTTTTCTATAAAGAAAACGATAGGGTAATTTTTCATCGTATTTGAGAAAACTTACGAATAAATCGTATATCAAAAGTGAATTTCATAAAAAAATATTTCTATGATATCTTATATAATAAACATTGTAACTATTTCATTCGACGTATAGGCCGACTAAGCGCAGTTTCGAAGTTTTTAAAGTCTTTGCATTGTCACTTTAAAGGGCGGGTAGGGTCTAACACATTTGAAAAATCTTTTTTTTTCTTTCCTTTTTTTGTAGTAAAACATTTCAAGAATATTCTGTGGAATTTTTAAAGTCGGAATAAAACTCAGCAAGTTATGGGCCTTTATCTTTGCATATCTCATACTGCCAAGAAGTAGGAGCTCGCTTTCCATCGATTTTATAGACAGAAACCTCTAAACGCGTTTTTCTCGTTAGCAGGTTTTGAAGGCCAGTGTCCATCGTCATTTAAACACCACTGCACCATTTTTTCACTTTGAACAACCATCAAAAATTAAAAAAAAATCAAATAGAAACGTTGGAGTCTAGAAAAACTTTTACTCTAACTATACCAATCGTTCTGCGTTCTCTAACTAAACCAATCGTTCTGCATCCACGAAAGGAAGCTGAACGATCTGTAGGTACCATAATGCACAGGTAATGAAACTTCCAACCCCCGAGAGGATTTAGAAATTTTACAAAAGCAACACAATTTTGCATGCCCGGAAGAATGCAGAAAGTTTCGGAGTATATACGAGCAGAAGTAAAGAAGTAAGTATTTAAGGTGAATACCGAAAGGATTCATTCACTCCAGGAAGAACGATGAAGCCTTCTGACTATAGCTCCTTACCACATTGGGTGAGAAACAAGAGAATATCCTTTAATTGTAGCTTCGCATACACATACTCAACTCTGTATGGAGAACCAAAAACCTGGATTTATAGTTGCGCCAATGTGGGACAGTTACATATCAGATGATATGAAGTACCGTAGAAATCACACGAATAATACTCAGCACGCTGAATAGTAGCCATGTGATAAATGAGTTTGCAATGTCCAGTCAGAGCTCTGATCAGAATACTGCAATGATGGTATGATAAATGCAGTAAACACTTTGACATTTTCAGATTCAAATCTGGTAAAAATGTTTTTGTCTGAGCGCAAGTTTGCAAGCTGCGCCATTAGCCGGCATGTTTGGATGCAGCTCAAGAACGAATCTTGTGCTTTATCCAACTAATTGAAAGTGGAAAAGCTGGTTCAGGACCAACGAAATCATTTGTTGCACCAGATCTAGCCAACTCATCAACCCATTCATTTCCAGTAACACCAGAATGGCCGGCACCCATTAGAAGTTAATAGCATTTGAAATGCTGAGGTCTGCAATTTGTATTCGACATGCAATCATTAGATTCGACCGTGGATCATTCGAACTGACAGAAGAACTGATTATTCTACGATGAGTAAAAGCACCATTGATGTTTTGTCCGGATTAACACACCAGCTTTAGGATACCCATAGACACTCTGCTTGCCAAAGTGGTGAACAAAGAAGTTGATTGCTAAGGATTGCGTGTAGCTAAGTTGTGGTACTTGAAGGTATGCCTTGACCACGGGCTGCTTCCAGAATTGAATTGTAAGACACATTATCAAAGGCACCTTCAATATCTAGGAAAACTCCCAAACAAGATTGCTTTTTTCTATCCTCGCTGGTAAGCATGTGCATTCCATGTAGCAGAAGCACGCCCAAACTAACATTCCTGATATAGTGATCGACTATAGGTTCCACTGTTTTAAGAATAAGTGAGCTAAGACTGATAGTCCTGAAACTCTTCGCTTCCTCACCTACCTGAAACTCTTCGCGACCGCCTATGGGAATAAATTTGACAATTATTTCCTACCAAGCTTTTGGAGTATATCCTGTCGCAAGACTAAAAGTAAGTATTTTCTTCAAAACATAGCTTCCTTAGTCTAGCAAGTTCAGCATTTCACCAATCTAGTAGCTCGCACAATCCGAAGTGGACAAGCCTCTTCATATGTTGCAACTATGAGTGAGTTTGTCTCGTCGACAACATTTTCCAAATCAATTGGGTTCTCAATTGTTGGTTGGTACCCGTAAAATCTAGTCGCCAAGCCCTATGAAGAGGTCCCAGTTTGTAGATTTAGAATTACGATATGTGACAATATCAAATTTAACTTTTAAACGATCAAAAAATATGTACTTATGATCAGATAACGAAGGTTCGAGCTCATGGGAGACGAGCCAATTTACCAACTCATGCGCAATTCTATCAGAGCAGAGAGTTACGTCCAAAACCTCATCTCTTCCAGATCTCGCAAAAGTTTGACAGTTTTCTGCATTGACTATGTGGAGGTTTGTACTGCTCACAAATTCCATTATATCAGAGCATCTCGAATTTAAATCTGTGCTGCAATGCACAGGAAATAGGAAATATAGTACAGTTTAGTCTACGAAGCGCATACAGTTGAAGTTATTTTTTAACAGATTCGATGCGTTCTTCGTGTACGGAGGTACATGGGTTTCATATCATGCTGCAGTATTCCAAAATTGGCCTGACATAATTTGTATACAATAATTTCACTATGTAAGTGTACTGAAAATTATGATTGAAACGTTTAATGAAACCTAACATACTATTTGCGTTATTGACAATTGTATTATAATGATCCACGAAAGTTTTGAGTCTAAAATTTTGCTATGTCTCTAATATTTTCACGTTTTTCTACAGCTTGGTCTCCTAAATATATGTTAATAGAAGTAGATATGATTTTTCTACGCAATGACATTAAACTACATTTCTTAACGTTTAGTTGGAGTAAGCTTTTGGTGTACCAAATCTTGAATACGTTAATTTAATGTTGGAATACTACAGCATCTACAGCATTTTTTTATTTTCATAAAGAGCTTTATGTCGTCTGCATGTACAAGTACATTTACATGTTTGATTAAGAATAAAATTTCGTATACGCACAAGAAAAAAGAAGAGGACATTTATTGATTTGGAGTATGTGTTTTGATAGCGTTTAATTTGTTTAAGTTTTGTGAGATATGATTCAAGCCATTCCAAAAAGCGGTTTAAATTGAACTGTTAGGCGGAGTTGGCGGTTCAATTTGGACTGCTTCAAGCACTGATGATCCGAAGGCGAAACGCGAAGAAATCATTCCAAAAAGTTTTGTTCCATGCCATATTTTTTAAATTTTGAGTAGTAATAATGGTATGTCAATTCTGCCGAAAGCTTTGCTGAAGTCAGTACAAAGAGTTTCTAATATTGTCTATTGTTTATAGCTTTCAAAGTGAATGTAATGATTTTCAAGGAGGTTTGTTGAAGTAAAACGACAATTGAAAAAGTTATTTTGTTTTGGGGTTATGTATTTTTTTTTTTTACTTTTTGAAACATTGTTTCATTGATCATTTTTTCAAACAATTTTGGAATGCACGAGATAATGGAAATTCCTCGATAATTACGTATTTCTTATTTTGAGTCAGATTTAAAGACCGGAGGATTTCTATGTTTCTGGAAATATTCCCGTTCTTGGAGATAAGTTGAAGGGATGGTGTAATGGTGTTGTGAGTTTTTCAAAAATTTCAATTTTTTAAAAAATAATGGTGCTATTCGATTAGGTCCAGGTTCCTTTGCTGCGGTTAAGGTTTTCAAGTGCAGTGAATATTTATTGCTTTGAATATTTTATTTGAATTTCCCATCTAAATTAACTGTTGCTGTATATTCTATCTGACACTAGGTGTCTTAATGAATAAATTAAAAATTACTCTACTACTACTTTATTATCACGCAACACAACACGAAAAAGGTCGAGTAGCTTACGATAAAAAAAATTGGACGACAAATTAAAATCAGAAAACTCAGCAAACGTTCAATTGTATGCATATGGATCTAAATGGCTCATGTTGTCCGTATACTGTATACTGTGTTTCAAGGAGCAAGAAATTACGCTGTCGAAGAGATATTTCTAGAGCATACACATTAAGACGTTCGACAATGCGGGGTAATCAAGAGCACCAAGAATCAATTTCGCTGCAAATGTAGTTTGAGCATATGTCCTTCTTATCTCCAGGGGTTCAATGCTTAGGACACGACAGCGATCCTCAAATGACGGTAGCTGTATGGAATCGTTCCAGGGTAAAAGTCTCAATGCGTATCTCACAAATTTGCGTTGCACTGCTTCAATCCTCAATTTGAATGATATGAACACGAAACAATCGCATTCGATTCAAGCACTGACCGTACCAGCGAGCAGTATAATGATCGTATGCACAAAGGATCGCGAAACTTTCAGTGCCATTATTTCCAGTGATTCCGTCTAGATTCATTTGGGAAGAAAGGTTGTTATTCTTAAGTTTGGTTTTAACAAAGTAAAGAAATTTTTTGGTTGCTCTTTGATTTCGCTTTCAACTTTAATATTATATTCTTCGCGTACCGAGTTGATAGCTACTTTCAGGTGATTGCAAATGTCGATACAGTTTGGTAGATTAATAACACTTTTATCTTTTCTATAGTCATATGTGCTTTCTATTTTTCAGGTTTTTCAATTGCGGGTTGAACCACACAGGCAATTTGCTATTGTGACATCTTCTTCTTCTTCTTTTTACTGTCAATTTCTGAAATTAAATTGTTAATAATTAGATAGAATTTTTCCACTTCTTCATTGACGTTTCCTTCTATACTCAATATATTTTGCAGTTTAATGTACTTAGTCAACGTTTTGCTTCAACGATTTTTTTTGTGGAATTCTGGCACTTCCTCGTATTGTATTTCGTTAGGGAGAGACATGTTATACATAAAGATGGAGTATACAACTGCTGTGCGAAACGCTTCATTTTTCCAGGGTGGATTTGGTGAGGCATTCACACGGAAGTCTTCGGTACAGCTTGTGAAAACAAAATCAAGATATGAAATTAGTTTTTTGTTGTTGTTGTTTTTTTTTATTCAAGTCGAATAAAGAAATTTAGTCGAAAAGGAACTGTAGTGTTTCATTTTCTCCTGCAATTGGGAGCAGAATGGATTCATTTTGTTCGTCAATTATGAAGTGTATTATGTTGGTTAATATCACAGTTTATGTGTAACTTAACTTCTGGTTCCATACTCGACATAATATTTTCTACGGTTTGAAAGAACAACTCGAAAGTGGTTTTGTTTGCATTTCAGGTGGAAAATACACAGAGACAAAAATATCTTTCTCCTCTGATATAATTGCTTTGGTCCAAACATCTTCAAATTCTTTGTGTTTTTTTGTTTTATTTTGTCGGATGAAAAGTCATTTACTGCTATTAAAACTCCATGCCGATCTTGCCGGAATACGTCTTATTTCGCCTTCGACTCATCAGTGCTTAAAGCAGTTCAAATTGAACCACCATCGCCGCCTAGCAGTTTAATATGAACCGCTTAATTTTTTTGAAAACATCGACTTTCTGGGATTTAGCAAAATTTTGAGATTTCCAAGAGTCGATTTAAAAACAAGACGAGTGGGTAATGTCAGAGACATAACTGGATGTCGTGAATACGAAAACAACTGACATGTTCCTTAACACTTCCAACTGACATGTTCCAACACCCCTTTTTCATTACTAGAATTTTAAAAGTATTCGTATTGGAGAGCGATGAGTTGAATTCGAATTCCGATGAATGCCGCTGACTTCCGTCATCTATTTCCAGGCTGACCTGTTGTCCGTGGGCGTGATACTGATATGGTTGGTGTAGGTGCAGCGTTCACATCCGATTATAATCTTCCAAAAAAAATGGGTTGATCAATGGTACAATAGGCCTGTGGTATGAAAAGTATTATATATATCTACGGCTTTCTACATTGATGTTCCTAGCAAATACGAGATCAATACATGTGTCTCCAATGGTAGTAGCTTGTGCAGGAGCAGATTTCATATCCAACTTCATATAGTTGCTCATGAAATCAACAAATTTAATATTATCTTGCTTTGATGCATTTAAATCCCCCACAACTATCATCGGCGTAATTTTACGTAAATATAAAGATAAATTACGCGTGATGAAAAATTGCTTCTCTTTGTAGGTTGTATCTGGCGAAATATATAGAACAACCAACAGTATTTTGATACAATTTAGTGTAATATTAATTGCACATATGTCACCGAAGTTGTCAATGAAAGAATGAGGAATCGCTATTTTTAGAAAATTTGCCTTCAGTTGAGGAGTTCAGCACTATGTAAAAGCGTGTTTTCTCCGCAGAGAAATCGATACCCAGATGAACAGCCCAAACGGACAAGTTATCTAAGGTATCTTGCAATGGTTTTTGCAAATCAACAGCTTTGGGTCCAGTAACTGAAACCACGCCATCATCTGCCAATTGTCATAGTGTGCAGGGGGTTACTAGACAGCTGTCAATGTCATTCACGTAAAAATTATAGAGGAGCGGACTGAGCCTTGCGGGAGACCCATGTAGCAAATTCTGAATGATGCTAAATCGCCAAATGAAAAGTGCGTGTGCTTTTCTGACAAAAGGTTGTGCAAATAATTATTTATAACCGCTGGAAGTCCATGTCGGTGGAGCTTGTCTGAAAGAACATCAATGGAAACTAAATCAAATACTTCTTTTATGTCCAAAAATACAGATGCCATTTGTTGTTTTTGAGCGAAGGCAATTTGGATGTCAGACGAAAGCAATCATTCGTCTCTTTATTTCTACGGAAACCAAACTGAGTATCTGACAACAAGCCGTTCGTCTCGACCCAAGTGTCGAGACGTCGTAGAATAATTTTTTCGAACAATTTTCTGATACAGGATAACATTGCAATGGGTCTATATGAGTTGTGATTGGAAGCTGGTTTACCCGGCTTTTGAATGGCAATAACTTTCACTTGCCTCCAGTCATATGGAACAATGTTTTGCTCAAGAAACTTGTTGAACAATTCCAGCAAACGTCTTTTTGCGAGGTCGGGCAGATTCTTCACCAAGTTGAATTTAATTCTGTCCAACCCAGGAGCGTTATTGTTACAAGACAAAAGTGCTATAGAACATTCCATCATTGAAAAAGGGCTATTAATAAAACCATTATTTGAAGGAGATTCCCGATTAATGCTCTGCGTAGGAACAGAATCTGGGCAAACTTTCCTAGCAAAGTCAAGTATCCATCGGTTCAAGTATTCCTCACTTTCATTACCCACGTTACGATTCCTCATTCGTCTGGCCGTGTTCCAAAGTGTGCTCATTGAGGTTTCTCTTGACAAACCTTCGACAAAATGTCTCCAATAGCTACATTTTTTGGCTCGAAGTATGCTCTTGTACCTGGTTTATAAAACCATAAATTTTTCAAAATTTTGAGGAGTTCCTCCCCGTTTTAGAAACGTCTTGCATGCATTTTGTTTTGCTAGTTTAGCCTCTGAGCACTCTTTGTCCCACCAGAGGTTGGGAGGCCTTTTGTTAGTCGTTGGCCCAGGAAAGCGTTTAGTTTGGGATTGTTCTGCTGCCTCCAGAATCGAACAAATGAGGAAGTCATATTCTTCAAGTGGAGGGAGCTCTTCCATTGATTTCAAAATACTAGAGATACTACTTTGGTATTTAATTCAGTCGATATTTTTTGTCAAATCATACGGAATACTAACTGAAATAGCAATGCAATTGCTACTGCTAATTGAGATGATGATTGGTAAATGATCGCTACCGTGTAAATCAGGAAATACTTTCCAGGTGCAATCTAGTTGAATTGAAGTCGAGCAAAGAGATAAATCTAATGCAGTTGGACGTGCAGGAGGTCTTGGAATCCGTGTCATGCTACCCATATTTAATACCGTCATGCTTAAATTGTCACAAATGTTTTGTATTAAAGATGATCTGTTATCATTGTAAACGGAACCCCACATCATTCCGTGCGAATTGAAATCCCCCAGAATCAATCGTGGAGCAGGAAAGGCTTCAACCATTGCATTAAGCTGTCGCTGTCCAACTTGTGCTTTTGGAGGAATATAAACCGAAGCTATACAAATATCTTTTCCTTTAATATTTATTTGGCAAGCAACAACTTCTATACTAGAAGTCGAAGGAATGTTTAATCGATAAAAGGAATAGAATTTTTTAATTCTCAAAAGCACTCCACCATACGGAGAGTCTCTAAACTAATTCTTTATGATGATCTGCAGCTGAATTCCGGTGGCAAAAGAAATTTATCAAAATTTTCTTGAACAGAAAAAAATCATAAAATGTCTTTCTCTTCACAAAATCTATTTTTCTTTTTTGCAAATTTAACAGTTGAGCCTTGCTCACAAAGTTTTTTGAAAAAAAGAAAATGGCATAGAGATTGCACCTATTTTCTTAAATTGGAATTACCATCATGGTCCGGAAGATATTTTTTTTACACTAGTTAATGACAAAAAAAAAAGTTTCTCTTCAACGTTTTTGCGGAAGAAATTAGGAAAGACAATTTTTCAGTTCGTCGAGTACGAAAAATGTCTGTATAGTGTGTATGTATGTATGTATTTCTCGGAATTTCGTAATATTTGGAAGAATTGTTCTCGATCGAAAAATATTAGTCGCGTATTGTTTCATTTTGTAATTTGGGTGACCATTTCTGTGTTAGGGTAGATCACAAAAACCGATTATTGGATCAAAAAATCGATTCTGCTAATTTTTGAATATGTTGTCAATGAATGTTTATATTTTTTAGGAAAAATATGCGAATATTGTAAAGTTGAAGTATTGTGTTTTAGAACATCATTTGTATACCCTTTGAACGGTTTTCATGGTAGGTATACCGATGGGCACTATGTAATTTTATATTCTTCTTTGAAAACTTAGCAAATTTTCCTTCGAATTTGCTTAGCAAATTTTCCTTCGAATTTGCTAGTATTGTAGAAAAAGTAGGGAGCCGTGAAGGAAAAACAACATTGCAAGAAAAGCAACCCAGTCGTGAAGGAAAAACTCGTCACCTTTCAGGCAAGCCTTCACGTTAGCGTAAACGCGACGAGTAAAAACAAAAATATCTTTTCACGGACACTGGCCACTGCCTCTGGCATAGTGACAGTAGTCTCGGCTCTCGGTAGAACTTCGGGAGAAAGTCGGATGAACTTTCTACTTAGAATCACAAGCTCGGCATGTACTAAAATCTTCGGGCTTCAACCGAAAGTAAATGTTAGGGGCTTAAAAATCCATAGTTGGGAAGAGTTTGGAGTTAGTCAGTCTCAGAGTGTCCGTTAGTCTCGGGCGTCGGCCCGACAAGTTAGTTAGTCGGGTCCAAATAGTTGACGGTAAATAGCCGTTAGTAGTGAGTCAGCCTCAAGCGATTAATCGGAGGTGTTGCACAGCTGATCAGTTCCGAAGCGCCAACGTGATACGCGATAACCGATCGTGACTAGTGAGATCAACAAAGTGGCAGTGCATCTCACTAGAAACGAAAAATGCAACCAACCAGAAGAAAAACAGCCAATCAATTTTATTCTGCTATAAATAGATTAAGGTAAAAACTGAACGAAAAGTGTAAAAGTTCCGGTATTAAATTGATCCAAAGTATCATTCAAGAGTGTCGCCAAATAGAAGTGAAGAAATACAAAAAACGGTTTATTGACAAAGAGAGACGATTTTCCGTATAGAACAGAAAGAAACATCCCCTTTCGCTATTTTCTCCCGCCGCCGCACGTCCGGACTTGTTATGCAAGTGGTGACAGCGGTGGGATCAATAGCAGCAAGGATACGCCTGGAGTACGGGCGAGGATTTCGGAATTGAGGATGTTTGGCGGAACAGTATTAGTATGGTGAGTCTACGCACATTTTCCTTTTTCTTGTTTTTCATTCAAGCATGAGACAAAGTGGCTCGATAACGGAATGAAATTGATTCCGTCAGTGTATTGATGTTTGTCAATACGGTAGCAGATCGGAGCTGGTATGAGCCCGATCGAGTTTCAAGTTTTCCTTGAAAACTGCGGACGTATAGATTACGTTTACATTTGATTTGTTTACGTTTTGACCACGGTAAATACGGAGCACATGTACTAGGGGCACATGTGTTAAAGAGAAAAAAACCGCGATAAAATTTACAAAAGTGGCCATACTGGCATGAAGGCCTAAGAAGTTTTTTTTCCTATTTGTTGTCGTCTTCTTTGAATAGACAAGAAAACCACGACCAGCTGAACAGTTAGCACTGGTGTAAGGTTTATAAGGTCAAGGTGACACACCGAACCTCACGCGTATGAGCGAAAGAATCGATAATTTGACGCATCATTTTGCGAGCAAAGGTAGCCGTACTTGGACTGACATAACAAAGCAAGTCAACGAGTTAGGCACCAGGAGTGCATGTGCAGCAGCCCTAATTTTTTCCAAAGAAATCTTTATCTAGTACAGACAGTAGACCAGTATAGTAATAACTGATAACGATGATGACAGTGTATCGATATTCATCAACTATACAGAAGTAATTCTTACATTCACTTACATTGTAACTGTAGCAGCCCTAATTTTTCCATAAAAATCTTTATCTAGCTAGTACAGGCAGTAGACCAGTTGAGCCATTGTAATGCCCACGGCTGGCTATTTCAATATATTGCATCAGCCAGAAGAAACCGATCGAATTAATTGATTATGTACATATGCGACGCGATCGCAGGGAATTCATGTAGGTAGTTATAGGTGGTAGTTAGTCTACCAGATATATATATATATATATATATATATATATATATATATATATATATATATATATATATATCAGTATAGGTTTTTGGTAGTTACATAGGTTGGAGTATAAAAGGGTCGGTTTTTGGTTTAGGCGGGGCTCTTTTCTTTAACCTTACTGAAGAGTAATGCTCCTTGTGCGACCGGGTAACACCGTAATCAAACTTGGATACCATTACTCAGGCCAAAGCAGTAGTTAAGAAAAGAATAGTTAGAAGTGATTACCGCAGAGATCAGGTCAGGCACCAAATTAGGTGCTGTAGGCAAGTTAAGACAGTAAAGTGTAACCACTGTAAATTTTTATTAGAAGAAAAATAAAGTAAAAGAAAGGAATTTGTGTGTTTATAAGTGCTCCGAAAAACACTACCCCTCTCGCCGCTCGGGCAAAGTATTGCCGCATGTGGTGACAGTGAAAAAAAAAACATTTGAAAAAAAAAATATATATACGGAACGCTATTCGAGAGGAGGTATTGTGCCGCGAGTGAATGTAAAATGAAGAAAATTATAATCAGGTGAGTCTGCATTTAAATTTTTTATATATACAGTGGATAAATAAACGCATGACAAGGCAAGTTTATGAACCCAGCAGTGTGCACATTGTCGGTACCAGTGATATCCGCGATCATGTTAAAAATTTGAGTTTCTATTTCTTCACCTCGGTCAGGTTTGCGAACGTTAGAGAAAAAAAAATTAGGACTTATTATGCGAACAGATGTTAGAATAAAAGCGGTCAGGTACATAATTAACTGAGTGCATACGAAGTTCTGATCATACAAATAATCAACGTCCGCGCTGGCATTTCGGTGCTATATAAATCGACAAAACGAGCAAACGCAGCAGACACTATCGCGTACACATATCGACAATAATATCATTGAGTAGCCATTGAACTTGATGGGCGCGCGAATGAAATAAATAAAAACAAATAACGAGCGTCATGTGTCCGACCGTCGTTTATGCTTACAGGGTGGCAAGTGAATCACCGACTTCAATACCGCATTTTTATTTTTTTTAATTAATGGTCAAATAGCCGCTGTTTAATTTGTCTTTAATACACTTTATTTCGAAACAAAAAAAAAAAACTTTGAATGAACGTATAAATGAGAAATAATTCTTGTTATATGTATGTATATGGAAAGTCTTGTGTTTAGCCACAAAAGAATTTTTGGGTAAACGTAACCGTTTTCTTCCGAGTACACATGACTGGTTTTATGGGTGTATACACATGATTGAAAATAAATAAGGAACACCAATTCTGAAAACGGACGCATGCTACAGTGAAAAAAAAAACAATCTATGCTTGCAGTTTCAAAGTTTCAAATTTTGTACAGAGTTTTCTTAGTTCCTTCCGAAAGTGAAAGTGATACTCTCAGTTCGACAGGAAAATGTTTATGTAGTGATTTTTGGTTTATATTTACAACTAATCTTCACATATGGGAAATACCGGAGCAAGTAATTTTGAAATTATCCTAAATGGATCAGCTCGATAGAATTAATGAAATTGGCGAATATATTGTGAAAGAGTACGAAAATCTCTATAAAAATAGAACTAGACCCCGATCATTAGCTGGGATAATTTCAAAAAGAGAGACCCTTCTCGACGCATTCAGGGAATTAGAGAGACTAATTGGTGGTTACGAAGCGCGCGTCAGTGTAGATTGTTGGAATACATTAACAGATCAGTTTGAAAACGTAAAAACAAAATACGACGCGGCAATTAGAATATTAGACGAATCCACTATTATAGAGGCCGAGCAACTAAAATCGCCCACATTACAATTAAGTGTGGAATTAGATACAAACAAGCGCGCCGGTAACAGCTCAAACACCGCAAACATGAGCCAAAATAGGAACGAAAACGCCGAAAGATATCGGTTTCCGATGCAAACGGCGATACAATGTATTCCAGAGTTTCATGGTTCAGTGGATGAACTCGAACCATTTTTAATACAAATAAGCTATTTCGCAGACGAAATACCATTGGGGGAGGATCAAAAACCACTATTGAATGTGGTATTGATGAAATTGAAAGGGAAGGCAGCGTCATTCATAAACAGAATACGAGCTAGCACCTGGGAAGAAATGTTTCAAAATCTAAAAAGACAATTCAGCATAAGAATAACCGTTGAAGGCATTTTACAGAAAATAGAGACATTAGAGCAAAGACCGTCGGAGACATTTACAAATTATGCTGATAGAGCACTACAAATTTACGAATGTATCGAAGAGATGCAACGAGATCAACACGAAGAAAGTTCCTTCGCAGAAAGGAGCTTGAAAATACATTTCATTGGGGGATTACGAAACGCAAGCTTGAAACAGGCAGCGAGAAGTCAAAAGGGTATTGCATTTAGAGATTTGATACAATTTTTGCAGGATGAACATGCGGAATGTGATCATCTGGAAAACATAGTACAACGATTACAAGCCTGTCGGGTGTCAGAGAACAAAAATAGAACTACAGATCAGATGGGCCATGTCAGAAATAGATTCTCAGGTCAGCATCAACAGGCTCACGGAAGAGCTCCACGACAACCAAATTGGGGGAATTCTTGGAACCAGGAAAGACCTGGCGGAAGTCGATCAAACGATAATAGGAGGTATTATCGAGAACCCGAAAACCGCGGTAACCAGTATAGAGAATCCGGACGCTTGATGCCAAATTATCGGAATAACTACGGAAACCGAGATGATAACAGACGTCAATATAATCGTCAAGACGAAAGATATCAAGTACGAAACCAGAGCGTGAATAACCAAGCTGAGGGCAGAACATGGCGAGAAGACAGAAATCGAGAAATGATGTATAGAGACCAGTCTCCCGCAAGAAGGTACGATGGCAGAAACTACGATCAACAGGTTAGACACCAAGATAGCACGCAGAATAACGTCAGAAGATATAACAATCAACAATCCAACTATCGAAAAAACTAAATTATGGGGCGTATGAGTTGACAGAGAACCGAACACCCCATGAAAAGTATAACACATGGAATGTAATTAAGAAAATACAAAGCAAGGTGGAACAAATTGACCACCAATTGGAAAGAATGACGGATCTTTCAAACAGAGAAAGAAGTTCGAGTAAAACTCGAGAAGCAAATACTATAAGCCATTCATTGACAAGAAATTGGTTCAACGCATACGAAATTGAAATGAGAACCACAACGAGACCTAACATTAAGAAAAAATTCCTAATTGATACCGGCGCTAGTTCTAACCTAATAAGCAGAAGATGCGCGGAAGAGATAGGTGCATCCAGAATAAATATTAAAGAACAAATTCATTACACAGGAGTAATGAATATCCCGCGAATTAGCCTCGGTACTACAGAAGCAGACTTTTTAATAGATAACCTAAAATTTAGAATAAAATTTGACGTCGTCGAGGAATTAGGATTTGCAGGCATCCTTGGAATGAACTTTATAAATAAGCACGTTACTAATATAGATATCCAAAATGGCAAGATAATCTTGCAAGAAAATCAAATTGTATTTAGCATGGAAGCAAAGCCGATACCAAAATGGCTACAATATGCTATGGGAGATACGGAGCGACAAGCAGAAGGCCATAATCAGAAAATTACAGGAGCACAGAATTCGCTTCATGATAATATAGAATGCAAGTCAAATACAAACAACCTAATATATAAGGAAAAACAATACCCAATGGTAACCGAGAAAGGGTGTCAAACTGAAGGAAATATATGTAGTAAAACGCAAACCAATAACATAAGCTGCCAAACCGAGTTCATTATAGCAAACGTAGACATAATAGGTAAGACGGAAATCAAAACAAATAACTATGACATATATAATAGTGTACATGACAATGTTCATAACAAGAATAATAATGAGAATGACACAGCCGGTTTTGATTACAAACAAATGATAAATGAACCAGATTTTAAAAAAGGAAAGTTTACCACAATATGCAAGGATGTAGACGAATTGGACGAAAACAATTCAGAGCAACAAAAACCTATTCTCACAGAAGACAACTATGACCTTAGCTTAGTGGAAAACAACAAATTTAAGACACTACAAGGATCGGGTAGAATAGAAAAAGTTCTCGAAGTGCTAAAGCTGAAGCATTTGGAAAAGGGGGCTTTTAGCGCCATGGAAAATATCATGGCAACATATAGCGATGTTTTCTACTTGAAAGGGGATAAATTAACTATCACCGATGCAGCGGTACATGAAATCGAAACCACTTCAAACGTGCCTATCAACAAACGGCAATACAGGTTTCCAGAAGCCACTAAAAATCATATTAATGAAGAGATTGAAGAAATGCGTAGGCAAGGTATCATAAGGCCTAGTAAGAGTCCATGGAATGCACCAGTCTTATGTGTCCCTAAGAAGGACGATGAATTTGGCAATAAGAAATACAGAATTGTGGTTGACTTTAGGGCTCTAAATTTAGTAACAAAGCCATTTGTATACCCAATTCCACTAATCGACGAGATTTTAGACAATCTCGGAAACAGTAAATATTTTTCCACTTTGGATTTAAAATCAGGATTTTATCAAGTACCCATTAACCCGAAAGATGCTGCCAAGACAGCGTTTTCAACTCCTAAAGGCCACTTTGAGTTCACAAGAATGCCTATGGGTTTACGAAACAGTCCATCCACTTTTCAGCGATTAATGAACACTGTGTTGTATGAAATGAAAGATGTGAAAGCTATAGTCTACCTGGACGACATAATTGTTTTTGGTTCAACTATTGAAGAACATAACGATAACTTGTGTAAAGTTTTAAGGGCATTGCGCCGACATAATTTGAAAGTCGAGCCAGAAAAATGTCAAATTTTAAGAACAGAAATAAAATACTTAGGTCATGCAATCGACAAGGAAGGCATTCGGCCTACGGAAGAAAACATTAAGGCTATTAAAGAAATGATGGCGCCCAGGACTGTGAAAGGAGTCCGCTCATTTTTAGGGACAGTAAAATTTTATGGAAAATTTATACCACATATAGCAGAGAAACGTAAACCACTGAACGATCTCTTGCGAAAGAATGTGAAGTTTGCTTGGACAGACGAGTGTCAAAAAGCCTTTGAGGAGCTAAGAAATTTTTTAACTTCAGATGCACTGTTGGTAAGACCAAATTACAAAGACGTGTTCGTAATTACAACAGATGCTAGTGAGTACGCCCTTGGAGCAGTACTTTCAAATGAAAAATCAATTGAAAGACCAATAGCATACGCAAGCAGGGGCCTGGTAGGTGCCGAAAGAAGGTACCACACAATCGAAAAGGAATTATTAGCAATTGTATGGGCAGTGAACCGTTTCAAACATTTCATTTATAACCAGAGATTTATTGTATACACTGATCATAGACCGCTAATTTCAATATGGCACTTAAAAGAAACTTCGCCAACCCTTACACGACTACGTTTAAAATTACAGGGACTCGAAATGGACATTCGCTATAAACAAGGCAAAGACAATGTTGTGGACGATAAGTATGATGTTCTCTACGCAATCATGCATTTAATTTCCCGGGTGTTGTACTAAAAATGACTTTAAACGTTTTCTGGATAGTTCAAGTCCAGTTTTGGCAAACAAAAATTTTAATTCGGTTATCGTATTCAAAACTACTTAAATGTGTTTTAACGAAAAGTTTCACTATTAAGCTGTTCATTTAACGCTGAAGCATTTATTGAAATCTGCTATGTTGCACACACAAGGATATTTTGTTAAAAATTCATTCATGTCGATTCATGCTAAATTGAATATGTGTATTAGGCCGCAGAAAACCTTTTTGTTATTGTCGTTCATTTGAAAAAACGATGTAAAAACCTAAAATTATAGTGGTCTAGAACTCAGTTTCAGATCAGTACACATGATACATAATTTTTACCGCGCCTAACACACGAACCATACGAACAATGAACCTGTGATAGCATTTTTTTTTCTCCTATTCTCGAACATAACTAAATAAAGCTATAATTTCTAATCTGATAGTGCTATAATATTTGGACTATTGACACTGGCTCTAGGATATTCCATATCGGAAACCAAGCAAAAACAAAATGACGAGGCACAATTACCACCTAATGGCGCGCTACCGAAACTTGTATTAGAGGAACTGGATGACACAAAAATTACCATGGGAAAATTCAATATTAGGGTGAGTCTAGACTTAAAGCGGATTGATACAGAAAGATACAGTATAGGGAATCTACTCAAAGAATACACGAGTGTATGCGAAACATTAACAAAAACACTGAACGAAAGCGCATGTGAAGCTATAAAAATAATGTTAGGTGTAGAGAATGACAAACTGCAAAAAAAAGGTGATTTGATAAGAACGTTATATTCTCTGAGGAAGCGACGAAGTATATGGAGTGCAATAGGGCTCATGGACTCAGATGACAGGTCGAGACTCGACATAGACATGGATAAACTACGAGGTAATGAGGAAAGGCTAAAAGGAACCGTCTATGAACAGACTGGAAGTATTAGTGCAATATACGACCTGGTAAATAGGTCATTAATCAATATAGACAAAAAAACAATAGAAATGTACGACCAAAGCGAATTCTTAAAACAAGATATTAGGAATCATATTAATTTCACAGATGTTGTGAAAGAGGCATTACTTACCGAAACGAAATTAAATAGTATGGGGACAATTATCCAAAATAGGATTAGAATAACACAACGGAAGCAAGAAATGCTTCTAAAAATCTTGATAGAAGAATCTAGTACGCTGGACATTATTGCCGAGGTAATCGAACTGGACAACCTACTATCGAAGATGAAACAATACGAAAAGTCACTACCAGAAGCAGTGGAATTTTTGCGCACACGAGATGGATATTTATCTCCGCAAGTGCTCCAGTTGTTCGACATATCACATGAAATAGACAGTCGACACATGTTACATTTAAATGTAAAAATACCACTAATTAAAAAACGCCCTACAAAGCATACAAAGGCAGCGTTACGCCAGAGTTAAAAGGTAATCTAGTGACGTTTATACATTTAGAGAAAGACATAATAATTAAGCAGAAAGATAAAGAATGGGGGTTCATAACAGACATTGGAACGTATAATAAATGTTTCGCGATACAAGGAATGAAAATTTGCTCATTAGAAGAAATCGAGATAAACCTAGCGGAAAGTGACGAATGTATAACTAAAATATTATATAAAAGCCTAAGAGACTCATGCGAAGCAAGAACTATGAAACTAAATCACACAATGTGGTTCGAATCAGCGCATACAAATGAATGGATATATAGTGCTCCAACGAAAGAGAAGATAACCATAATTAACAACGATGTTACCACAACTAAGGAAATAATTGGAATTGGCGCGATCAAACTAAACCAAGGAATGACCTTGGTAACCGACGAAGTAAAAATAGGAAATTCGCAAGGACGAAATAGAAACAAGACAATATATCTCGAAAATATAACAGATGTCACACCGGAAAGCCTGATTAATTGGAAGCACAAGATTATTCCTGTAATAAATAAGGATAATAAGATTTTCACATTTATTGATAATAAACGCCTTTTCGACCTGGGTATTGACGTTAAAAGAATAATAGAACACCGAACACTGTTAGAAAATGTAATATATGCGCCCCTGGAACAGCCATGGATTACGATGAGTACAGTAATTATCATATGTGGTATAGTAACGACGATATGTGCGTTCTGCCACAAAGGAAAGTTTTCATGTTGTACTAAAACCAAAATAGTGCATAACGAAAAAAGTGGATCATCGAATGACATGACCCACACAAACAAGAAAAATGTAAAAGAAGAACAAACTCAAGAAACTATAAATATTCCTTGTATCACTAACACTGAAAGAAACACTGTCGAAACAATGGTAGTAGGAATGGTCACAGCAGAAACACATGCACGCGAAATTGATGGTCAATCGAATAAAGACGCGAATATACTAGAAAACCCAGACACGCAACCCTCAAAACCGAAAACTAAAAACAAAAGCACTCGAAATATCGTAGTGATCTGAATATTCTTTGTTTATCCTTATGGGCTGTCAGCATATGTGCGAGAATGATTGAAGAAAAAGGTATAAAGGAATGACTGGACAAGGGAAGCGCGCCCCAGAATGAATGAAGAAGAATGTCTAAATAAGCTCCACAAAAATCTATATATATTAGACAGATAACTAACAGACAAATCCAAGTATATTTCTAGGTCTATTTAACAGCCAAAAAGAAAAAAAAAACGAGGCTCCGTTCGACAGGAAGAAGGAGTCACAAGCAGACCATCAATCTAGATGCAGTGTTCATTAGAAGAAAGGACGAAAGACGAATACAAACGAGGTGAAAAATGAGGTAATATTCGGCATGTAAAGAAAGTTGTTTAAAAAAAAAAAAAAAAAAAAAAAAAAGAAAAGAGGAGAAAGGAAAAGAAAAAAAAATATATATATATAAAGAAATACATAATTTAGGAACAACAATGCAACAATCTTCGCATGCCACCACTTTTAAGAAAACATCTACTTTTACAGGATGGGGGGGGAAGCCAACACTATACCGATTGCCGAAAAAAAAAGAAAAAAATTAAAATTACGAAATTTGATTTGTGTGGAAATATATATATATATATAATTAGTCATGAGTTTACGAAATCTGATTTTGTGTTAAAACTCAGTAGAAGTAATGCATTAGTGAAATGATATGAAATGATAACAATTGAGTGTTAGTTACAATTAATAGTTATGCGCATGCGGATTTATTAAGAGATTAGTCCTAGAAGAGGTAAAAGCCCTGGCCAACGTGTGCGTCCAACGTATTCATCGCGGTCTTGCAAGAAGGAAGGATGTCGGTAGCATAGCAAAGCTACCTAAGAGAACGAGAGGGTGTGGTCGAATGCGGTGGCAAGTCGAAGACAAAGGGGACCGTGGACCCATCAAGATGTCGGAAATATGAACACAAGAGCCAGTAAATCGGAAGGAGGCGCATATTCGGTGTTGGGGACCATAGCAACGAATCGAAGTAGAAAGCAGTCAACACAATTAAAGACGATGCGCGGGTGCAGCACAACAGTCCAAAGTGCTATCCCATATCTCACACGAAAGAAGACAAGAAGGAAGTAAACGCAGTCAACACAGTTAAAGACGATGCGCGGGGGCACCACAACAGTCCAAAGTGCTATCCCGTGTCTCACACGCAATAAGATAAGAAGGAAGTAAACGCAGTCGACACCGGCGAAAATGATCTGAGCGGGGGTGCCACAACAATACAAGGTACTACCCCGTGTTTCATTCAGTGGGCATCGTCAAAGCTCAACTGAGTGCCATAAACAAGCAAAGGAAAAGAATTCAATGATCATTGGGAAAGCGACCACGAAACCGGACGTAACATTTTTTGGAGATGCGCTAGAAGCCTCAACTCATCGGACAGAATAATGCAGCAATTTCGATGATAATTAAAACTCAAACGAAACAGCGATTAATTCCTAAACTATGGTCAACAAACCGAAGGATACTGAGATGAGAACCAGACGAGAAGAAGGAGCCATCATGGAGGAAATGACACGGCACCCAGAGTCCAAGACTAGCAACCGTTCGATCACCCCACTACACAGAGAAGGTACAGACAAAAGCAACTACAAGGCTGCACTGGGTCGGGCAATGGAAGCACACGCTACGGCATTATAAGGTTAGGGAAGCTAACGTCATCAAATATTTACATGAAACAAAGTGCATATGTAAACAGAAAAAAAAACACAAATAAATATGTAAACAAAAAAAAAAAAGAATGGATCAAAAAAAAAAACAAAAAAAAAAAAAAAAATAATTAATCTTTTGTAACTGCAATCTTAGGTTTTACATTTAGTTAACATAACGGGTTAAGTTATTACCCGCGCAATCAACTTGATGGTAGCATCCAGCTCAGTAAGTAAGGGGGCATGCAGCAGCCCTAATTTTTTCCAAAGAAATCTTTATCTAGTACAGACAGTAGACCAGTATAGTAATAACTGATAACGATGATGACAGTGTATCGATATTCATCAACTATACAGAAGTAATTCTTACATTCACTTACATTGTAACTGTAGCAGCCCTAATTTTTCCATAAAAATCTTTATCTAGCTAGTACAGGCAGTAGACCAGTTGAGCCATTGTAATGCCCACGGCTGGCTATTTCAATATATTGCATCAGCCAGAAGAAACCGATCGAATTAATTGATTATGTACATATGCGACGCGATCGCAGGGAATTCATGTAGGTAGTTATAGGTGGTAGTTAGTCTACCAGATATATATATATATATATATATATATATATATATATATATATATATATATATATATATATATATATATATATATATATATATATATATATATATATATATATATATATATATATATATATATATATATATATATATATATATATATATATATATATATATATATATATATCAGTATAGGTTTTTGGTAGTTACATAGGTTGGAGTATAAAAGGGTCGGTTTTTGGTTTAGGCAGGGCTATTTTCTTTAACCTTACTGAAGAGTAATGCTCCTTGTGCGACCGGGTAACACCGTAATCAAACTTGGATACCATTACTCAGGCCAAAGCAGTAGTTAAGAAAAGAATAGTTAGAAGTGATTACCGCAGAGATCAGGTCAGGCACCAAATTAGGTGCTGTAGGCAAGTTAAGACAGTAAAGTGTAACCACTGTAAATTTTTATTAGAAGAAAAATAAAGTAAAAGAAAGGAATTTGTGTGTTTATAAGTGCTCCGAAAAACACTACCCCTCTCGCCGCTCGGGCAAAGTATTGCCGCACATGCCACGAAGTATATATTTACAAAGGAGGAGAACCAACCCGTATGGGCGGAGCATATAGCAAAATGCGTTGCTAGGCAACACATCAAAACAATCGCGGCAATATTTGCGGCTAGAAGTCTGGCAACCGAAATAAAAACAGAATACGGGGAAACGAAGCGGTATACCTTATGATAAAAAAATAACCGGAATTTTCATTTTAAAATTCCCGCGCTTGTCCAATCGGTAAACTTTTATTCTCTCAACGTTGGCAACACTTTTATACACATTCTGTCAACTTTTGACGCATATCGTACGATTAGTTTTTGTTTGGCGTCTATACAAAGAAGTTGAAAAATTATTATTATTATTATTATTATTATTATTATTTTTATTATTATTATTATTATTATTATTATTATTATTATTATTATTATTATTATTATTATTATTATTATTATTATTATTATTATTATTATTATTATTATTATTATTATTATTATTATTATTATTATTATTATTATTATTATTATTATTATTATTATTATTATTATTATTATTATTATTATTATTATTATTATTATTATTATTATTATTATTATTATTATTATTATTATTATTATTATTATTATTATTATTATTATTATTATTATTATTATTATTATTATTATTATTATTATTATTATTATTATTATTATTATTATTATTATTATTATTATTATTATTATTATTATTATTATTATTATTATTATTATTATTATTATTATTATTATTATTATTATTATTATTATTATTATTATTATTATTATTATTATTATTATTATTATTATTATTATTATTATTATTATTATTATTATTATTATTATTATTATTATTATTATTATTATTATTATTATTATTATTATTATTATTATTATTATTATTATTATTATTATTATTATTATTATTATTATTATTATTATTATTATTATTATTATTATTATTATTATTATTATTATTATTATTATTATTATTATTATTATTATTATTATTATTATTATTATTATTATTATTATTATTATTATTATTATTATTATTATTATTATTATTATTATTATTATTATTATTATTATTATTATTATTATTATTATTATTATTATTATTATTATTATTATTATTATTATTATTATTATTATTATTATTATTATTATTATTATTATTATTATTATTATTATTATTATTATTATTATTATTATTATTATTATTATTATTATTATTATTATTATTATTATTATTATTATTATTATTATTATTATTATTATTATTATTATTATTATTATTATTATTATTATTATTATTATTATTATTATTATTATTATTATTATTATTATTATTATTATTATTATTATTATTATTATTATTATTATTATTATTATTATTATTATTATTATTATTATTATTATTATTATTATTATTATTATTATTATTATTATTATTATTATTATTATTATTATTATTATTATTATTATTATTATTATTATTATTATTATTATTATTATTATTATTATTATTATTATTATTATTATTATTATTATTATTATTATTATTATTATTATTATTATTATTATTATTGTTATTATTATTATTATTATTATTATTATTATTATTATTATTATTATTATTATTATTATTATTATTATTATTATTATTATTATTATTATTATTATTATTATTATTATTATTATTATTATTATTATTATTATTATTATTATTATTATTATTATTATTATTATTATTATTATTATTATTATTATTATTATTATTATTATTATTATTATTATTATTATTATTATTATTATTATTATTATTATTATTATTATTATTATTATTATTATTATTATTATTATTATTATTATTATTATTATTATTATTATTATTATTATTATTATTATTATTATTATTATTATTATTATTATTATTATTATTATTATTATTATTATTATTATTATTATTATTATTATTATTATTATTATTATTATTATTATTATTATTATTATTATTATTATTATTATTATTATTATTATTATTATTATTATTATTATTATTATTATTATTATTATTATTATTATTATTATTATTATTATTATTATTATTATTATTATTATTATTATTATTATTATTATTATTATTATTATTATTATTATTATTATTATTATTATTATTATTATTATTATTATTATTATTATTATTATTATTATTATTATTATTATTATTATTATTATTATTATTATTATTATTATTATTATTATTATTATTATTATTATTATTATTATTATTATTATTATTATTATTATTATTATTATTATTATTATTATTATTATTATTATTATTATTATTATTATTATTTGGAAATCGAAGTGAATTTAGTTTTAGGAGTTTTTCTTCTCCACTTTCGGTGCTCTCGGAACAGGAAAAGAGGGGACCAGTAGTGCCGAATTAAGTTTTCATGCCCACAAACTAACAAGCTCTTCAAACTAGAAGAATTTATCAGACAGTTTTATGGGATTTCTACCTGTTTTTAACCATCGTTCGTGGAAAAATACTAAAAAATTGGTAATTTTACACTTATAACGCTTTAGTTCCGGAACCGGAAGTCGAATCCAGATGAAATGATTTGAAAACCTTTGATTTGAATCTTAGTTTGCAAAAATCAGTGGAGTTGTTCCAGAGATAATTGAGTGTAATCTTTTTCTCAAATTTTCACATATTACTATATATTCCGGAACCGGAAGTCACATTCAAATGAAATTCAATAGCAAGCTATGGGACCATAATACCTTTTATTTGAATTTAAGTTTGTGAAAATCGGTTCAGCCATCTCTGAAAAAAATGAGTGCATATTTTTTTCACTTTTTTGGTACATATCATCCTGTATCTCCGAAACCGGAAGTCGGATCAGAATGAAATTCAATAGCAGGCTATGGGACTATGAGACCTTTCATTTGAATCTTTGTTTGTGAAAATCGGTTTAGCCATCTCTGAGAAAAGTGAGTGCATATTTTTGTTACATACACACACGCACACATACACACACACACACGGACATACACACACACACAGACATTTGCTCAGTTCGTCGAGCTGAGTCGAATGGTATATGACATTCGGCACTCCGGGCCTCGGTTAAAAAGTCGATTTTCACAGTGATTGCATAGCCTTTCTATATGAGACGACGTAATTCAAAACCGGCCACTGAAAGCAGCCTACACTAACCAAAATACCAGCATTCTCTTCTTTTCAGCTCAACAAAAAGAAAACAACAAACCCTAGTATCAATTTTTTTCTCTTCCTTTATTCAATACCAAGATGCAAATTATAACTATCTTATTTTTAGTAACAGGAACATTATGTCAGAACCAAGGAATCACAGACTTGAACGAGAAGCCTATCTTGATGATGAAACTAAGAAAATGCAGGATCCAAATAGGGAACACTCAAACTATACTTATTTACTCTATCAGTCGTAGACCACGCGGGACTCTGCTGTATACAGGAGGCGTCTCCATTCAACTCGGTTCATGGCTGTTCGCCGCCAGCCTCGGTAGCTGTGAAGGGTCCGCAGGTCGTCCTCAATTTGATCGATCCATCTTGCCCGTTGCGCGCCTCTTCTTCTTATACCGGTCGGATCATTATCGAGAATCATTTTAACCGGGTTGTTCTCCGACATTCTAACAACATGCCCGGCCCACCGTAACCGCCCGACCTTGGCCGTTTGGACGGTGCAACTGGTGCAGTTCATGATTCATTCGCCTTCTCCACGTACCGTCTTCTATCCGCACTCCGCCGAAGATGGTTCGCAACACCTTCCGTTCAAAAACACCTAGTGCGCGTTGATCCTCCGCAAGCATTGTCCAGGACTCGTGCCCGTAGAGGATAACCGGTCTAATCAGCGTTTTGTAGATAGTTAACTTCGTACGACGGCGAATTTTGCTCGATCGAAGCATCCTGCGCAGTCCAAAGTAAGCACGATTTCCTGACAATATGCGTCTCTGAATTTCTCTGCTGGTGTCATTATCGGCAGTCACCAGTGAGCCCAAGTACACGAACTCGTCGACCATTTCAATTTCATCACCACCAATCAGAACTCGTAATGCGTGGCTGGCGTTATATTCTCTCGAGCTCTTTCATGTACTTTGTCTTCACACATTGATGTCTAGTCCGATCCGCTTGGCTTCAGCTTTTAGTCCGATGTACGTATCTTCCATCTTCTCAAAGTTGCGTACTAAAGGGTGATTTTTTAAGAGCTTGAGAACTTTTTTAAACAATAAAACGCATAAAATTTGCAAAATCTCATCGGTTCTTTATTTTAAACGTTAGATTGGTACATGACATTTACTTTTTGAAGATAATTTCATTTAAATGTTGACCGCGGCTGCGTCTTAGGTGGTCCATTCGGAAAATCCGCTTTTTTATCGACAAATTTTGTTCAGCGATGAGGCTCATTTCTGGTTGAATGGCTACGTAAATAAGCAAAATTGCCGCATTTGGAGTGAAGAGCAACCAGAAGCCGTTCAAGAACTGCCCATGCATCCCGAAAAATGCACTGTTTGGTGTGGTTTGTACGCTGGTGGAATCATTGGACCGTATTTTTTCAAAGATGCTGTTGGACGCAACGTTACAGTGAATGGCGATCGCTATCGTTCGATGCTAACAAACTTTTTGTTGCCAAAAATGGAAGAACTGAACTTGGTTGACATGTGGTTTCAACAAGATGGCGCTACATGCCACACAGCTCGCGATTCTATGGCCATTTTGAGGGAAAACTTCGGAGAACAATTCATCTCAAGAAATGGACCGGTAAGTTGGCAGCCAAGATCATGCGATTTGACGCCTTTAGACTATTTTTTGTGGGGCTACGTCAAGTCTAAAGTCTACAGAAATAAGCCAGTAACTATTCCAGCTTTGGAAGACAACATTTCCGAAGAAATTCGGGCTATTCCGGCCGAAATGCTCGAAAAAGTTGCCCAAAATTGGACTTTCCGAATGGACCACCTAAGACGCAGCCGCGGTCAACATTTAAATGAAATTATCTTCAAAAAGTAAATGTCATGTACCAATCTAACGTTTAAAATAAAGAACCGATGAGATTTTGCAAATTTTATGCGTTTTATTGTTTAAAAAAATTCTCAAGCTCTTAAAAAATCACCCTTTATAATATCAATATCATCAGCGAAACCAAGTAGCTGGACGGACTTTCTGAAAATCGTGCCACTCGTGTCTATTCTCGCTCTTCTCGTCCGGTGTTGCAGCTTGCTCGCCAAAGGTGCATTCTTCTCGGCCACTAACTGTTCACAATCGTCGTCGAACCAGTCGTTCCTTTCGTTCGGAGCCGCCGTACCTAGCGTTGCTAATGCAGTGCTAACTATGGCAAAACGGACTTTCCAGCTGCACCAAGTGCCACTGCCAACTGCTGCGCGTAATCTTGGGCTACTT
The DNA here is from genome assembly GCF_030247185.1 of Malaya genurostris. Taxonomy (NCBI): domain Eukaryota; kingdom Metazoa; phylum Arthropoda; class Insecta; order Diptera; family Culicidae; genus Malaya; species Malaya genurostris. The sequence goes on along the minus strand of NC_080572.1, from coordinate 141,502,979 downwards.
CAGCATCCCGGAGCCACGCAATGTTAAACCGCGACGTTGGGTAGCCACCGTCGTAAGTTTTGAGCGCATGCATACAGCAACCAAGTAGTGGTCCGAATCTATATTCGCACTACGGTAGGTGCGAACATTGTTTATGTCCGAGAAAAAATTTCCGTCGATCAAAACGTGGTCGATTTGGTTTTCGGTTTGTTAGTCAGGTGATCTCCAGGTAGCTTTGTGGATATCCTTGCGGGGAAAGAACGTGCTTCTGACTACCATTCCTCGGGAGGCCGCAAAGTTGACACACCGTGGCAGGCTGTTCGGCCCGATTACCGGTCGGTACATTGCCTCCCTTCCTACCCGGGCATTCATGTCACCGATGACAATTTTTATGTCTCTGCGTGGGCAGCCGTCGTAGGCTTGTTCCAGCTGCACGTAGAACGCTTCTTTCTCGTCATCATGTGGGCAGTGCACGTTGATGATGCTGTAATTGAAAAAACGGCCTTTAAATTTCTCAACTTACACGTCCTAGCGTTGATCGGCTGCCACCCAATCACTCGCTGACGCATTTTGCCCAGCACTATAAAGCCAGTTCCCAGCTCGTTCGTTGTGCCACAGCTATGGTTGAAGATAGCCGCTCGATGTCCGCTTTTCCACACCTTCTGTCCCATCCAAAAAAATCTACTGCAGCGCTACGACGTCGAAACTGCGAGGATTTAGTTCGTCGTATTATTATCCTGTCGAAGCCTGCGAAACCTAAAGACTTGCAGTTCCATGTTCCAAGTTTCCAATCGTAGTCCATATTTCGTCACGTGGGTCTATGCCGATTGTTCCGGGTCGTATTCTCTCCTATATTATTTGCAATAGATGTTTTACAGGCGGCTTATTAGGCCTACGCCAACCCCCTGTCTAGCCGGAGGATCATCGTGCTTGCTCTGTTTGACGTCCCAACTAGCACTAGGACGATCCCGTTGGTTGGGTTGCCACCTTCGATTTAGCTGGACGGAGTACAGCATTTCATACTCAGCCGCTGGATACCAGAACAGACGCTGTTTGAAGCCGATCCTAACATGGAGTACAGACGCTCCGACATCCTCTAAAGAGGACCCCCTTCCCTGTCAGCATACGACCAAGGTCCCACCGGGGTTGGTTACCCGATCTTTCCTATGGTTGCTCGTACCCCAGCCGGCACCGCGGGGAGGTAGGGATAGGAATTACTGGACAAGAGGCTAAGAGCCACACTGGGGCTTGAATTACGCATTGTCCAGTCGTTTACCAACCAAATTATACATCCTATAAACTTAACAAATCTAGACAGTACTATTCAAACATTGACCAACATAGCATACAAAAAGATCTCAGATAACAACACTCTGAAAAACATAGCAAAACATAAGATTAGGGATACATATAGTAATTTCTATCAGATCAGACCAGAAACAAACCACAGATTCAAGAGATAGTACACACTAGGGAGTACGTGGAAATGGATCGCCGGCAACCCGGATGCAGAGGACTTAAGGATAATCAACACAACACTGAACAAACTAATAGACGAAAATAATAGGCAGTACACGGTCAACGAGCAACTGGGTCAAAGAATTCAACAATTAACAAACGCTATAAATAGCATAGCAAAAAACTACCACTCCAACCAGCTAGTTCTCACCGAACTAGATACAATTACGCTGATCTTGAACGTAGACACAATAAACAAAATACTACTAGACATCCAGGACGCGATACTATTATCGAAAACTGCAACAGCCAACAGTAAAATGTTATCATTCAAAGAAGTTAACACTATCAAACAAATACTACAAAACCAAGGAGTCACAGTAGACATCCCAGACGAAGCGCTTACCTATGTTACACCCAAAATAGCTACTAGCAAGGACACACTTTTGTACATCCTACATATTCCAAAACTACAGGAAAAGGAATCGGACATAATCCGTATTTTCGCATTAAACTACAACAACACAGTTATCAAAACCATCCAATTCACCTCATCAAACATGGAAAAGAACTTTTTACAACAAGAAAACCAGAAGACTACGAAAGCACATTCATCGAAAAGTTCCAAGACAATTGCATTTATCCCATTATCAACGGAATGCAAAGCCACTGTATAACCAAAAGCGAATCCGATACCCAAGTAAAACTCATCAGAAACAACCAGCTTCTAATTACGCGTAACAACGAGCTGAAATCCGACTGTGGTCCAGACAATAGACCATTAAAAGGAAATCTCCTAATAACATTCTCAAATTGTACCATAACAATTATGAATAAACAATTCACAACAAAAGAAATCTTCGAAGAACCACAAGTTATGCAAGGCGCTCTACACAACCTACTAATGAATCATCAACTGTTGGACAATCGCATTATCTGTATCATCAGCCTTGTTCCCAACAGGTTAGGTTAACGGCAGGAAGCTTAGGCAGTTTTCAGTTATCAGAAGTGTACAAAGAAGGTTCCTTTGTTAATAATAATAATAAAATAAGTTTTTTTAATCTTGCTCCCGCGAACCAAGAACGTAATTATATATCATTATTATTTCTTTTTGTTGGTACTTAGCTCAACGGGTTCCCCGTTATGGCCATGTCCATTTCTCTCTGGTAGGCTTCTATGGCGTACACCACATCCCGATACGCCCACATGAGGTCTTCCTTCAGCGTGTTACTATTCTCGCGTAAGGCAGCACCTGCGCCTGGGTTGAGACCTAAAACCTGTCTGTGAAAATCTGTGATCGTTTTCCGTACTCCAATAAGAGTTCAAAATCAAATTTAGTGAGCAAAAAAAAAAAAAAAAAAGGTCTCACCACCCGTTTTCCGTTACATTTCAGGTGACCGTTTAGTGAGGAAAAAAAAAAAACGGTCTCACTACCAACACGCTCTGTACTTTTTGGTGCTAAACTCTATTCGATTACCATAATCTGTGAAAATCTGTGTTTTATTCAAAAATCTGTGTCACTTTTAAAATCTGTGCACAAAACTCAAAATCTGTGTAACACAGATTAATCCTGACATCCCTGGTTGAGACACGCACTCAACAGTGCATATTTTGCTTGAATTTCCTCCTTGCTTGCTGGGTTGCGTTTACTTTGGTGCCTTTGCCAGTATTTCATTTCTCTGTCCATAAAGTCTGTTCACTGCTTCACTAGTTCCTCGTTGTAGTTTCTTTTCGTTGCCATGATATTTTTGTGGTTTTTCTTCTTTTTTTTCGATTCTAAAGTACCGCACTTCTCATTAGTTAATTCTGGTTTATTGATAACCACGATTCTGTTATTCCACTAATTATAAATCGTCGTCACTAGCGGTACGCCATCAGTGTATGCAGTTTTGTTAGTTTGGTGGTGAAGAACACTAATCAATTCCTTTTTAAACGCTTTATATTGCTATGGTCACTCGCGGTACGCTATCATTGCTATGCTGTTTGTTTAGATTGGTGGCGGAGAACACTGATCAAATCTCGTTTCTAATGTCAGTTAATAGATTCGATCACTCCACGAATGGCAAAGAATCGCCATGAAAAATCTGTTCTTTCTGGGTATGGCCGATTCGGCACATGGACTTCGTTAGTTAATTGAATTAAGACCGTACAAGTAAAGCGTAGTTTTCGAACTCTTTATTCCAAATCGTTTTCCTTAAAGCTAGGTCCTGCTCGGGCGGTGGCTACGTGACCCTTTTTAGCGCGTCAGCATAAACGGTCACCGTACAGTCGGTGGCAATGATCGCGCCTTATGCTGCGTCGGAGGTTTCGATAATGTTTATTTATTTTAGCGATTGAAGCGGGCCCGTATCCACCACAGTATCATCGACGACAATTTCCAACTGCTCATTCGTTTGAAGAATGTTCGTCGATCGACGACAATTTTCAACTGCTCATTCAATGTTGAAGAATGTTCGTCGACGACAATATCAACGTTCACATGATCCTGCTAAGGAAACCATAGTTATGGGTTAACATATATATTAGAAATCTAATATTAAGAGGTTTTCTCTAATTTCGTTTAGCGGTAGTGCTCAAAAGTTTAGGTACCTCAAAAATTTACTTTTGAAAAAAATTGGCTGGAAATTTGGAACTTTTCGAAATATAACATTCCAAAAACCTTTCAATTGCATGAAACGTTGAAATATGATGTTATCTGGACGTTCCAGCGAATTTCAAAATATTTAAAATCAAGAATAAATTTTTGATTTCGAGAGAGTTGATTTTGTCAAACAAAAATTTCTTAGACATTCGATATCAAATCAAAATCACCTCCCGCCACACTCTAATATTATTATGTCATACGAAAACAAATAAATTAGAAAATTAACAAATACCTCACTTTTTTCTCTGGCACGCTGGAGTATTCGCTCTTCAATTGTACCTTTACAGATCAAACGATATACAGTGACTTGTTTTGTTTGGCCTAAACGATGAGCACGATCCATTGCTTGTTGGTCAACCGTAGGATTCCAATCGGAATCATAAAATATTACCTGTAAATAAAAACAGGTAAATCATTAATAAATAAGCATCTTCGACTTTATTACAAAAAACCTTTACTTTCTCATGTGTTTCAACCGAGTCATATACCATTCAACGCAATTCGTCGAGATCGCTAAACTTATGTGTTTATGCATGAGTCTGCACAAATCGGGATGTATTATAAATATAAATATTTCTCGCATTAAAATACTTTACTCTTCACAATACGAAGCTGATCGTCAATTAAAAACCTGTTTTAAGACACTTTACCCTATATTTCCGGATCCGGATGAAATTCTGAAATTTTGTATGGGACCACAGGACCATTCATTTGAACCTAACTGAACTTTCTAGGTTGATGGTCTAACATTGACTCCGACTTTAAGATTAGCATCGTTTGGTATCGAGTGGTCCTATCGGGGTGGTATGACTGACTCAAGTTGTTTATGTTATTCAGCATAAACAACCGTTGCCGGTTTAGCGGTATCGAACTACATTGTTGCGCACAGGGTTTAAGTCATCCACCACACGCCTTATCTTTTTTTAGAAAAATTTGTGTCTTTGAATATGATTTTTTTGTAACCCATCTTATAACTACCTGTCATATGTGTTAATTTAATATTATGAATAATAATAACTTTGGTTATTTTAAATTTATATTATAATAAGTTCTCATAAAAAGTATTTAATAAATTTAAATAGATGTGTTTGTAGGTATATCAAATATTCAAACTTCATCCACCACACGTCTTGCTGTTGTCAGGGGACTGTACAACCTTCATACACCTTCCGCGAAAAAACTAGGCAATTCTTACCCTGTTTAACCGTACAATTGTTGCACGTAAAGTAATATATCTGCAGTTCCACAATCTCATTACATCCCACTAGTTGTAGTGGTTATTGTTCAACATTCGTTCTTGTCAAATATGGTTTAACTCTATCGTTGTGAACATTGTCTGTTTGATCTCCTATTCTTATTTCTACATTGCTGTTGGTTTCCGATTGTCCCGGGTTGGCGGTTCAATGCATAAGTCACTGGTCTTATAAACCAGTCATCGTATGTTCGAGCCCCGACCTGGAAGGATTTGTAGTGTCAGTAGAATCGTAGCACCAGTTATGCAATGGCTCTGTACACTCTGAATCGGCTGAGAAGTCTGTTGAAACAGAAGGTCAAATTCCACTACAGGAATGTAATACCAAGGCTTTGCTTTGTTGGTTTCCGACACTACCGGAAAGGGACCAATTAAGATTTTGTCTAACTTACTTCTTGTTTCATTTTTCACCAACACTAATTGTACTGGTCTGTATACTTTGAGGTTTATTTTCATTGTAAGTATTGCACCTTTTTTGTTTTGAATTCAGAAGTCTTCTTTTTGTTTCTATTTGGGTAAATTGTAATTTCTGTTTCAAGACTTTTGAGTAATCATCAACATCACATAATGGTTGGATGGTTTCATTATCTTCAATGTTTAGTGGTATTGAACATATTTTCTCAAAAACTATATCGAACGGTGTACTATCTGTTCCTAAATGTATTGTAGTATTACATATTATTATTAAAAGATTTCCGCTGTTTATTCTTAAGAAGTTTTCAAAAGATTTGTGTGAATTTTCTAATGCTCCTATTGATTGATGATGGTATGCCAAAGAATGTATTTGGTCTATTTTCAGTAAGTTACATACTTCTGAAAAAATCTTTGATACAAACTCCGTGCCACGGTCTGTAGCTATTTCTTTTGGTATCCCGAAATTTAGGATGAAGTTTTCTACGAATGCTTTCGCAACCGTATTTGTGGTTTTAGTTTTTATTGGTGTTGCAGTGATTTTTTTTGTAAGTTCACATTGCGTTGTTAATATTTATTTATTCTGGCGATTGAAGCGGGCCTGTATCCACCACAGTATCATCGACGACAATTTTCAAATTTTTAAGGAAACCATAGTTAAGGGTTTAATATATATTAGGAATCTAATATTTAGGAGTTTTCTCTAATTTCGTTTAGCGGTAGTGCTCAAAAGTTTAGGTACCTCAAAAATTTCCTTTTGAAAAAAATTGGCTGGAAATTTGGAATTTTTCGAAATATAACATTCCAAAAACCTTTCCATTGCATGAAACGTTGCAATATGATGTTATCTCGACGTTTCAGCGAATTCCCTTCATTATCTGGAATTAGGGGCCCAACAAGATATAAATAAAGTTTATCAAATGCACTGAGTGCTGTATTTTCTGCATCTTTTGTTAAAACTTTCCATATAAACTCTTGTTGAATAGTTTTTATGGTTTTTCGTATCCCGGCATGACTTGTTGAAGGTAATACGTGATAGTCATTTATTATTATATCTTTTTGTTTGCTGTCAGTGATTTCTTTACCATTTATATATTATTTATTATTTTTGAGGACCCGGCGCCTTCCAGCAAGAACATCCGGCCATATAATAAAGAATTTCGCTGTACCAGCTTAAACCCGCCTGATGGTTTGTTTGTTAGAATGGTGCATCTTGCTAGTTTCAGACCTTCAGGGAAAAACCCAAAGCTTCCCCCCCGTGACTCAGGTTGGCAATCCACTCCATCATCCAGTCATTCACTTGTAAGATACACTGATGCACTCCCTGCCCCTCCCCGTTGTTGATATACTTGAGCATAATACAATATAATATAATAAAGGGTGATTTTTTAAGAGCTTGAGAACTTTTTTAAACAATAAAACGCATAAAATTTGCAAAATCTCATCGTTTCTTTATTTTAAACGTTAGATTGGTACATGACATTTACTTTTTGAAGATAATTTCATTTAAATGTTGACCGCGGCTGCGTCCTAGGTGGTCCATTCGGAAAATCCGCTTTTTTATCGACAAATTTTGTTCAGCGATGAGGCTCATTTCTGGTTGAATGGCTACGTAAATAAGCAAAATTGCCGCATTTGGAGTGAAGAGCAACCAGAAGCCGTTCAAGAACTGCCCATGCATCCCGAAAAATGCACTGTTTGGTGTGGTTTGTACGCTGGTGGAATCATTGGACCGTATTTTTTCAAAGATGCTGTTGGACGCAACGTTACAGTGAATGGCGATCGCTATCGTTCGATGCTAACAAACTTTTTGTTGCCAAAAATGGAAGAACTGAACTTGGTTGACATGTGGTTTCAACAAGATGGCGCTACATGCCACACAGCTCGCGATTCTATGGCCATTTTGAGGGAAAACTTCGGAGAACAATTCATCTCAAGAAATGGACCGGTAAGTTGGCCACCAAGATCATGCGATTTGACGCCTTTAGACTATTTTTTGTGGGGTTACGTCAAGTCTAAAGTCTACAGAAATAAGCCAGTAACTATTCCAGCTTTGGAAGACAACATTTCCGAAGAAATTCGGGCTATTCCGGCCGAAATGCTCGAAAAAGTTGCCCAAAATTGGACTTTCCGAATGGACCACCTAAGACGCAGCCGCGGTCAACATTTAAATGAAATTATCTTCAAAAAGTAAATGTCATGTACCAATCTAACGTTTAAAATAAAGAACCGATGAGATTTTGCAAATTTTATGCGTTTTATTGTTTAAAAAAGTTCTCAAGCTCTTAAAAAATCACCCTTTATAATATAATATAAAATAATAAAAAATATAGTATAATACAGTACAATATAATATATAATTCATTAAACATAACACAATATATCATAATATAATATAACATAATTTAATGCAATACAGTATACTACAAACGGGGACGGGTATAGCGTGATGGGATAGTCGATGCCTTTCACGCAGCCCGCCTGGGTTCGATTCACATACTAGACTTTGCACATATGAATGTCTGTTGGATATCTGTTCTCTGTGATATAACATAATATAAAATAATGTAATGTAGTAATATATAACATAATATAACACAGTATAATATAATATAATAAGGCACATTATAATATAACATTACACAATATATTCTAACAATATACTATAACATAATACAATATAATATGATATAATGCAATGCAGTATAATACAATACAACATAATATAACATAACAGAAGATACTATATGAAATAATATGCTATGATACAATGTATAACAGTTAATGTCGCAGTGTGAGTTATGCTCTTCTTTCGTCGCAGTACTGCAGGAAATATTATATTTCTTTGTTAATCACAATAATAATTATAATAATAGTAATAATAATAATAATAATATTAATAATAATAATAATAATAATAATAATAATAATAATAATAATAAAAATAATAATAATAATAATAATAATAAAAATAATAGTAATAATAATAATATTAATAATATATAATACAATGTAATATAATTCAATTCAATATATAACAAATAATGCAACAAACAACAGAACCACACGTGGCAATATACTACCATAAATATTGCACTTTAGGATGAGCTTCAAACTACAAGCCATTTCGCACTCTCATTCTGCTACTAACGCAGAAGGCGATAGCACCCAGTCGACGCCGTTCTATTGACCAAATGTCATCATATACGCTCGGGGAGGCATGAGATAGGAACTTGTGAGGACTTAGTTATCTCACCATTTGACGACCAGGAAAGAGTCCTTTCCCATTCTTCTGCACAAATCCGCTATTTTCGTCATTATTCCTCGTAATTGAATAAGACTTTTAATTTGCGATACTATTATTTTTTCTTTGGACAAAATTAGTTTTTCTTCATTCTGACAGGCTTTTAATTCGACATATTCAGGTTATGGTACTTCTGGTTGATCAGTTCCTGAAGTACTCTGTGTTGTTACCATATTGTTTTTCGAGCTAGCATCGCTTCTGTTGATAAATTTTTAAGTTCGAATATTGATACTCGTGATAACGCGTCCGCTACCACATTCCCAACTCCTTTCTTATAAAATACCGTTAAATCGTGTTCTTCAAGTGCGAGTTTCAATTTTGTTAGACGACTCGAAGGGTTATTCATCGTAGAGAGATACACTAAATGTCTATGATCTGTATATATCTCGAATGTTCTTCCATATAAATATGGTCTGCAGTGTTTGATTGACCATACTATTGCTAATAAATCTTTTTACACCGTACCATAGTTACACTCTGCTTTATTTAAAGTTCTACTTGCGAATGCAATAGGTTTGCTGATTATTTTATTGCTCAGTACAGTTCCAAATGCTTTTACTGAAGCGTCAGTATGCATTATGGATGTGTTCTAAAATTGGGAAAATCTAAAATTGATGGTGTTATAAATTTTTCTCTAAAGGTATCAAATGCCGTTTGACATTCTCTACTCCATTTGAAATATGTATTTTTTCTAGTTAAAAGATTTAAGGGTATACAGATTTTTTTTATATGTTTTCTATAATAGTTAGCAAAAGCAACAAATCTTTTGACGTCTTCTGCTGTTTTAGGTAAATGTCATTCTTTTATACATGATACCTTCTGAGGATCCGGTTTGATTCCTTCAGAAGATATGTAGTGTCCAAGGTATATTAGTTCTTTTTGTAAAAAATTGCATTTTAGCGGATTAAGTTTAAGGTTTGTTAATCGCAATCGCTTAAATACCCTTAATTAAATTTCGATTGTGGTCTTGAATTATTTTTCCAAAAATTATAATGTCGTCTAAATATATGACATTTTTCTAAATTTAAACCTGACACAGCTACTGTCATGAGCCTAGAAAAAGTTGACCGACTTATTTTTAGACCCATAGGTAGTCTAATCATTTGATCTAAATGGGATAAATATTTTGTTCCTGCGAGGGAATCAATCACTTCCTCAATGTTTGGTAATGGTAATACTAATACCAATTGTAATATTGTAATACTTTTCTGTAATCAATACCCAATCTTCATTTTTTATTGTCATCACTCGACTTTTTAGGTACTAATAACTGGGGGCTGTTCCATTCGGATTTAGCCTCGTCAATCGTATTGTCTTTTAACATGTTTTTAATTTATTTATTTCTTCTTTTTGTGAAATAGATAATCTATATGGTTTCGTAGCGTAGCATAATATACTTTTGTAGTTGTTAAGGTATCATTTTTAACACAAAGAATATTATATTTTTTACAAATTTCAGGAATCATAACTTTTTCATTCTTTTCTAAATGATCCAGCATAAATTCCCGAAAAAATTTTACGATTCTAGATGGGTCGTACCTTAAAATTCTTGTTGGTAGTCTATTGTCGCTAACGTTTAGGATACTGTTTGCAATGTACATATTAGGTGATATTTCCTTATTAAGAATTACACGCTCATTGGTTTCATTTGTATATACAATTTCATCTGATAAGATTGGTACATACGTCATACATCAATACATTCTTTATTCTCAGTGTGTGAAGTAATTATACTACTTTCGTAGTTTATGTTTGCTTGATATTTCCTGAAAAAATCGGATCCTAATAATCCGTGTATGTGTCGAGGAACTTGGAAGTAAACGTACTGTTATTGCGACGCAATGACTTCCGTAAGAAGTTACTTGTCAATTTATTCCTCTTATTTTTATAAGATCATGTCTTTTTATTTGTACATGATTTGGGAGTATGTCCTGTGAAATAAGAGAGCAACTCGCTCCACTATCGACTACAAGTTGGGTTTGATTTTGTAACAAGTGAAATTTAATCCTGTAAGTGTAATCCTTTCCGGGAATTAACGAAAAAGCTCTTCTACCACATTAGCTTCTTCGTTCTCCGCGTTGACTCTACCTCTTTCTGTTTGCTCTGCAACATTTGCTGCTGCATGTGATTGTCTATTACGGTTATTGTTTCGATTAGCATTGTTGTTGTTGCTGCTATTTAGGGTTCCCCGATTTCCTCGGTTGTTATTGTATGTTTGTTGCGAGTTTCCACGGTTGAAATTTCCGCAACCACGGCGTGTTCCTCTATTTTCTTGAAATCCTGAGAAACGGCCTCTCCAATTTCTATTATTCCCACGATTGTTTTTGAAATGGCACCACATAGCTGTTTCATTTTTAGCTTTGGGCGCCTCTGGATTAAATTCTAAAGCGTCTGATATCGCTTTATTTAAATTGTTGGGGTTTCTAGTCCGCAACAAAAATTGTGTTGTTGGATTCTGCAATCCATCGACAAAGGATTTTACTGCCACTGTTTGGTCTATATTGGCAGCGGCCGCCTCCAATACAAATGTACCCTGTGATACATGAGCAGCGGCAAGTTTCGTTGCCAAATTTTCTATTTCAGTTCCAAACTCGGTGATTGTTCTATGGTTTTGCCGTTTGGAACTCATCTCATATTCAACTGCCCTAGAGGTCAGTTTTACTGAGAATTTAGCCTTTAAAACTGTGAATGCTTCATTTATTGTTTGGCTCTCCTGGCATAATCTCCTAATGAATCAACACTCTCGATGTACGGGGCTCAATTTTTTTTTATTTATTTATATATATTTTAATCAACAGACAAACTAAAGTCCTAATGATTATTTCTAAGAATATTCAAAAAAATCGCTTTTATTCTGCTACGAGAAAAATGGAAATCAAATCCCATATATACGCCATTGAAGGTTCGCTGCAATCCAATAACGGCACCGTTGATTCCGTAGTTAGTACGACGTAGAGGCATTCTGACGAGGTTGTTGTTGCGAAGAGCTCTAGAACGAGCATTGATGTTGATTTGACAAAGTAGTGCAGGGCAATCAATATTGTTCGTCAAAATATCGGCAATCAGCATTGCACGGAACAGATCTCGGCGTACTTGTAGAGTATCGAGTCCGATAATCATCCCACGGCTTTCATAACTAGGCAGCTGGTGAGGGTTATTCCAGGGCAAACGACGAAGAGCGAAACGAACAAATCTGCGCTGTATTGATTCAAGTCTTAAAGCTTTATTATGAAAGTGAGGGTTCCATACTGACGAACAATATTCGAGTGTTGACCGTACAAGCGAGCAGTAGAGAGATTTCAAACAGTATATATCTGTGAAGTGCTTAGCGGTTCTCATGACAAATCCTAAACAACGAGAAGCCTTTGCCACGATGTACGAAATATGCTGCTTGTAATTCAATTGTTCGTCGAGAAGAACGCCAAGATCTTTGACACAATTGACTCTATCAATCACTGATCCTCGAAGACTATAATTGAAACGAATAGATGTTTTTTTTCGTGTGAAGGTGATAATCGAGCATTTGCTGATATTTAGCGTCATTTTATTAATTTCACACCACTCGGAGAAAATGTCAAGCTCACTCTTGCAGCGTCCTTAGCAAATTTGCTGTATTGCTGGTTTGCATTGGCGCAGCAGTTTTTGTTTACGCGCTCTTGGAATGTGCTCGGGGTTGCTGAGGTGTTTTTTGTTTACGCGACACTGAGGTGCTCTGCGTAAACAAAGAAATTTCACGGACAACCGCGGTAACGTTCACGATGGTCTCGGGTTTAGGCCGAACAGCTAGTGAAATGTTAGGAACATAAAAACCACTAGTCGGGAAAAAATCAGAGTTCAGTCTCAGAGTGCGCGGAAAATATCCGTTAGTCTCGGGCGTCGGCCCGTAGACAAGTTAGTAGTCAGCTGAGTTCAGTTCAGTTGAGTTCAGTTCAGTTGAGCTCAGTTCAGTAGAGTCCAGCTCGGTTCAGCTCAGACCAGACGCAATTTCTGAAGAATTAAGTGAAAAGTAGAGTTCAGCTCGGTTCAGCACAGACCAGACTCAATTGCTGAAGAATTAAGTGAAAAGTTAGAGTTCAGCTCGGTTCAGCACAGACCAGACTCAATTTCTGAAGAATTAAGTGAAAAGTTAGAGTTCAGCTCGGTTCAGCACAGACCAGACTCAATTTCTGAAGAATTAAGTGAAAAGTTAAGTCTAGTTCGGAGTGTAATACAGTAAGCCGTAGGAGTATGCATAGTGTGCATTGTGAGGGTCAAGTATCAAGTGACCTCAAAATCAAGCAAGAAATAATGTTTTCGGAAGGCATCTAAAGAAGTGAAAATTGCTGTAACGAATAGAGATTTAACAGATTCATGTGTAGTGTTTGAGACCACCATGAAGTGTTGTGAATAGATTTTCAAACTAGTGGAGTATGCACTAGATTGTACTGCAGTAGGACATACGTTCATATGTGTGTAAACTTAATGATATGCCGAACTTAGTGAGACTGCGTGAAGTGTTAGCCTTATTAACAATCGTTAGTGACTTTTGTTAGATTGTGGGAAAGAACTCCCAAAACAGCCTAATCCTGCACTATTGAGAATAAGTAGCTGTTAAGTGAAAAGCATAAAAAGATAAACTATAAACTCAGAAAAAAGGTGAATTTCGTGGTATTACTCCGCATAGAACTAAAAGAAACGTCATCTTCGTTATTCTGCCACCCGCCACCGCTCGGCCGGGAGCCTACAAGTGGTGACAGCGGCGGTCCTTTGCGAGGCAAAGGAAGACATCATCGGAACGCAAACCCAAGTGACTACCAGAATTCGGAGATGATCGGCAGAAGGGGGATGTTCATCATGTTGATCGAGTAAGTAATCCATGCACATTCAGTGCGCTTTGTTCGACATCTACATTCAACAGTGAATTGGGGCAACCACGCCTGATCGGGCCGTTGCCGAATATAGTACTATAAATTCACAAAAGAAAAAAAAAAATGAAACCTAAGTTAATGATAGCATAATTGTAAAATGTCAGGACCGTGCATTGATACTAAAAGGCGAGTTATTTACATACACGGCTTGGAAATTATTTACATCACACAGTTTGTTTTTTTTTTTACGTTGAGGAGTAAAATTTCTGATAGCCCGTTAGAATAGATTTTCGATGGTTCTATAATAAAACCGATTCGATGGTTTTATGTAGTGATTTTTGGTTTATATTTACAACTAATCTTCACATATGGGAAATACCGGAGCAAGTAATTTTGAAATTATCTTAAATGGATCAGCTCGGTAGAATTAATGAAATTGGCGAATATATTGTGAAAGAGTACGAAAATCTCTATAAAAATAAAACTAGACCCCGATCATTAGCTGGGATAATTGCAAAAAGAGAGACCCTTCTCGACGCATTCAGGGAATTAGAGAGACTAATTGGTGGTTACGAAGCGCGCGTCAGTGTAGATTGTTGGAATACATTAACAGATCAGTTTGAAAACGTAAAAACAAAATACGACGCGGCAATTAGAATATTAGACGAATCCACTATTATCGAGGCCGAGCAACTAAAATCGCCCATATTACAATAAAGTGTGGATTTAGACACAAACAAGCGTGCCGGTAACAGCTCAAACACCGCAAACATGAGCCAAAATAGGAACGAAAACGCCGAAAGGTATCGGTTTCCGATGCAAACGGCGATACAATGTATTCCAGAGTTTCATGGTTCAGTGGATGAACTCGAACCATTTTTAATACAAATAAGCTATTTCGCAGACGAAATACCATTGGGGGAGGATCAAAAACCACTATTGAATGTGGTGTTGATGAAATTGAAAGGGAAGGCAGCGTCATTCATAAACAGAATACGAGCTAACACATGGGAAGAAATGTTTCAAAATCTGAAAAGACAATTCAGCATAAGAATAACCGTTGAAGGCATTTTACAGAAAATAGAGACATTAGAGCAAGGACCGTCGGAGACATTTACAAATTATGCTGATAGAGCACTGCAAATTTATGAATGCATCGAAGAGATGCAACGAGATCAACACACCGAAAGTTCCTTCGCAGAAAGGAGCTTGAAAATACATTTCATTGGGGGATTACGAAACGCAAGCTTGAAACAGGCAGCGAAAAGTCAAAAGGGTATTGCATTTAGAGATTTGATACAATTTTTGCAGGATGAACATGCGGAATGTGAACATCTGGAAAACATAGTACAACGATTACAAGCCTGTCGGATGTCAGAGAACAAACATAGAACTGCAGATCAGTTGGGCCATGTTAGAAATAGATTCTCAGGTCAGCATCAACAGGCTCACGGCAGAGCTCCACGACAACCAAATTGGGGGAATTCTTGGAACCAGGAAAGACCTGGCGGAAGTCGATCAAACGATAATAGGAGGTATTATCGAGAACCTGAAAACCGCGGTAATCAGTATAGAGAATCCGGACGCATGATGCCAAATTATCAGAATAGCTACGGAAGCCGAGATGATAACAGACGTCAATATAATCGTCAAGACGAAAGATATCAAGTACGAAACCAGGGCGTGAATAACCAAGCTGAGGGCAGAACATGGCGAGAAGACAGAAATCGAGAAATGATGTATAGAGACCAGTCTCCCGTAAGAAGGTACGATGGCAGAAACTACGATCAACAGGTTAGACACCAAGATAGCACGCAGAATAACGGCAGAAGATATAACAATCAACAATCCAACTATCAAAAAAACTAAATTATGGGGCGTATGAGTTGACAGAGAACCGAACACCCCATGAAAAGTATAACACATGGAATGTAATTAAGAAAATACAAAGCAAGGTGGAACAAATTGACCACCAATTGGAAAGAATGACGGATCTTTCAAACAGAGAAAGAGGTTCGAGTAAAACTCGAGAAGCGAATACTATAAGCCATTCATTGGCAAGAAATTGGTTCAACGCATTCGAAATTGAAATGAGAACCACAACGAGACCTAACATTAAGAAAAAATTCCTAATTGATACCGGCGCTAGTTCCAACCTAATAAGCAGAAGATGCGCGGAAGAGATAGGTGCATACAGAATAAATATTAAAGAACAAATTCATTACACAGGAGTAATGAATATTCCGCGAATTAGTCTCGGTACTACAGAAGCAGACTTTTTAATAGATAACCTAAAATTTAGAATAAAATTTGACGTCGTCGAGGAATTAGGATTTGCAGGCATCCTTGGAATGAACTTTATAAATAAGCACGTTACTAATATAGATATCCAAAATGGCAAGATAATCTTACAAGAAAAGCAAATTGTATTTAGCATGGAAGCAAAGCCGATACCAAAGTGGCTACAATATGCTATGGGAGATACGGAGCGACAAGCAAAAGGCCATAATCAGAAAATTACAGGAGCACAGAATTCGCTTCATGATAATATAGAATACAAGTCAAATACAAACAACCTAATATATAAGGAAAGTCAATACCCAATGGTAACCGAGAAAGGGTGTCAAACTGAAGAAAATATACGTAGTAGAACGAAAACCAATAACATAAGCTGCCAAACCGAGTTCATTATAGCAAACGTAGACATAATAGGTAAGACGGAAATCAAAACAAATAACTATGACATATATAATAGTATACATGACAATGTTCATAACAAGAATAATAATGAAAATGACACAGCCGATTTTGATTACAAACAAATGATAAATGAACCAGTTTTTAAAAGGGAAAAGTTTACCACAATATGCAAGGATATAGACGAATTCAACGAAAACAAATCGGGGCAACAAAAACCTATTCTCACAGAAGACAACTATGACCTTAGCTTAGTGGAAAACAACAAATTTAAGACACTACAAGGATCACGTAGAATAGAAAAAGTTCTCGAAGTGCTAAATGCTGAAGTCTTAGAGGGTAGTTTACCAAAGCGTAATAAATATGAAATAAATAAAAAGCACGTGAATAAAAATGATAACAATAATGCATCGTATCAGAGCAATCATGAGTTATACAAAAACGACAATCGTTCAGATAGTATGCTCCCCGGTTGTGGAACTACTATTACTAATGAAGAGGAGAAGGAGTTTATTGACAGAGAGTATGACGAGGAAGACAAATGGTTCCTTGATTTAGATACAAATCAAGACGTAATTCTTACGGAAAATAAAAGATACGGTCAAATAACTGGTCGAGACCGAACGGAAAAAGTATTAGAATCACTAAATATGAATCATCTAAAAAGAGAAAATTTTAGGGATATAGAGATGATTATGGCATCATATAGCGATGTATTCTATCTGAAGGGGGATAAACTAACTATCACTGATGCGGCAGTGCACGAAATTGAGACCACGTCAAACGTGCCTATCAACAAACGGCAATACAGATTTCCGGAAGCTACAAAGAAGCATATTAACGAAGAAATCGAAGAAATGCGTAGGCAAGGTATCATAAGGCCTAGCAAGAGCCCATGGAATGCTCCAGTATTATGCGTACCAAAGAAGGACGATGAATATGGCAACAAGAAGTATCGAATTGTAGTAGACTTCAGAGCATTGAACTTGGTGACAAAACCCTTTGTATACCCGATCCCCTTGATCGATGAAATCTTAGACAACCTAGGGAACAGTAAATATTTTTCAACTTTGGATTTAAAATCGGGATTTTATCAAGTACCGATCGACCCAAAGGATGCTGCAAAGACAGCCTTTTCCACTCCAAAAGGGCATTTTGAGTTTACGCGGATGCCTATGGGGTTAAGAAATAGTCCATCTACTTTCCAAAGATTAATGAATACTGTTCTATACGAAATAAAAGACGTCAAAGCAATCGTATACTTAGATGATATAATTGTTTTTGGCACTACCGTGGAGGAACACAATAACAACTTAAGTAAGGTGCTGAAGGCTTTGCGTCAACATAATTTGAAAGTTGAGCCGGGCAAATGCCAGATATTGAAAGATGAAATAAAATACCTAGGGCATGTGATAGATCAGAATGGAGTACGTCCTATGGAGGACAATATAATGGCTATCAAAGAAATGTCAGCACCTAGAACGGTCAGAGGCGTCCGCTCATTTCTAAGAACGGTAAACTTCTATGGAAAATTCATACCGCAACTAGCAGAGAAACGTAAACCGTTGAACGACCTCTTGCGGAAAAATGTAAAATTTGTTTGGACAGACGAATGCCAGAAAGCATTCGAGGAATTAAAAATTTTTCTGACATCCGACACACTGTTAGTTAGACCGAACTACAAAGATACGTTCGTGATCACAACAGATGCTAGCGAGTACGCCATTGGAGCTGTACTATCTAACGAAAAATCTATCGATAGACCAATAGCATATGCCAGTAGAGGCCTAGTAGGTGCTGAAAGAAGGTACCATACGATTGAGAAGGAATTGTTGGCCATTGTTTGGGCGGTAAACAAGTTCAAACACTTCATTTATAATCAAAAATTCATCGTCTACACAGACCACAGACCGTTAATTTCAATATGGCACTTGAAGGAAACTTCGCCAACGCTAACACGGTTACGATTAAAATTACAAGGATTGGAAATAGACATTCGCTACAAACAAGGCAAGGACAATGTCGTAGCAGACTTTTTATCGAGATTGCCCGAACAGGATGAGACCCCACACACCATATCGGTAGTAACGAGACAACAAAAACGCCAACACCAGCAAGCAGAAGAAGATCTTGCGTAGCAGAAAGATGCAGAGAGTAGAGTGAACCCCAAGCAAATTAGGGATGAATCCGGGCGATTCGCGTTATTTGAAAATAAACAGAGAACTGAATGGAACCCACACATGGACGGGTTGGAAAACATCGATTTTGGATGCGATGAGAAGGAAGATTTGGGGGGATTCTCGTACCTCGAGGAGTACGATATATGTACCAGAGAGAACGACATTGAATTCAATCGATTAAAAATTTCGACAAAGAAAATCGACGAAAACAACGCTGAGGCTACATTCGTAATAGTAAACAGCAAATCAGCATACAAGGAATTGGAGGAAATCGTAGAATTACCTCATGGTCTAAAGGACCACTTGAACGGAAGGATCTTTGAAATTCCGAATAGGAAGCTATGGGGGTTGATTTTGAACGGGTCCAAGAAATCATTAACAGATACACACGTACTTTTGGGAGGGCTAATGGATGCCTTTACAAACTGCCCCGAATACGTAAGAAATGCGGAAACCATTCAAATCATTTCATTCAGGAACTTGAAAAGGGCTCCTGAGTCGACGGCACTAAGGTTTATTGCCAAGAAATTTGGCAAGATATTCACATTATACGCCCCAGAGAAGGATCGAATGCTTGTAGCAGAGGAGGATCGCGAGACAGTATTAAAAGAATTCCACGATTCTCCCTTAGGCGGACATGTAGGTAGCAAACGTATGCGGATGCGAATGAGCCCGCTGTTCCAATGGAAAAATATGCGCCAAGACATCGAGAATTATGTCAAACAATGCGACTCGTGCCAGAAAAATAAGATTGGCAGGGCAAACAAAATTCCGATGAAGATAACTACAACATCTTCTGAACCATTCGAGAAATTATATATGGACATAGTAGTACTCCCAGAATCAGACTGGGGTAACAGATATGGTCTGGTTATGCAAGACGATCTGACCAGATATTTAATCGTAGCACCCATGACAAATCAAGAGAGCTCCACAGTTGCTCAAACATTCGTAGACCATTATATATGTAAATTTGGGACACCGGCCGAACTGGTAACCGACAATGGAACAAATTTCGTAAGTTCTCTAATGAAAAACGTATGTAAAATTTTAAAAATTAAGAAGATTACTACAAGTACCTACCACCCACAAGCAAACCTCGTGGAGAGGTCAAATAGGGAATTGAAAACTTATCTTAGACAGTACGTGGGTAGCGACCCAACAACCTGGGATCAGTTGTTACCATTCTTCACGTTCGAATATAACACGACCATAAACTCATCTACTGGCTACACGCCGTTTGAGTTATTATATGGAAAACGGGCAAATATTCCGAATTCAATTTACAAATATGACAATGATGGTTTATACTACGAAGACTACGTGAACGAAATGCGATCGACATTCAAGCGATTACATACTCAAGCACGAGAAAATCTAGTAAAATCCAAAGAAAAACGGAAGGAGTTGTACGATAGAAGCTCCAATGAATGGCAACCAATGTGGGGAGACTTGGTACTAGTTAAAGCCAACCCCACAGGAGCAGGACAGAAATTACAGTCGCTATGGAGAGGACCCTACGAAGTAGTTGCTCTCCCTAGCGAACAAACGACAACTATCAAAAACGGAAACAGATTAGAAAAGATTCATAACAACAGATTGAAGAAGTACACGGATTAAGTTTCTAATGGGAATTTATATTGGAACAGTTTTTGGTTAATCATTGAAGTAAACTCGATTTAGAAGCACCTATGAATATGCATGCAGACGAATTCACGATAATAGAATTAAGAAATAGAGAGATAGGAATTGGCAGCAAAAAAGGGAATAGCTCGGAAACAATACGAACACCAAAAAGAAGTACCCGCAACATATCCGTTATTTAAAGAACCAGCTAAAGCACACTTGAAAAAAAAAAAAGGAAAAAAAAAACAGACAAACCAACAAATGTGACGAATCGAAGCATAAATTCACTGTTTTTTGTTCCACTCACAAAACATAACACAACGCATCGAAAATGAGTGCTTGTAAATTTGCACGTGTTGTGTAGGTAGGTCTCTAAATAAATATTACGATTTTAAAAGTTTTCTCTGCCGTGTGTTGAACATTTCGAACCGCTCTTCCGTACGTGTATCCTATTTCTACATCCAACCATCGAAATAGTCCCCGCGCCCCGCCCATAATACAAAGTACAGAGAATTTCTTCTTCTAGAGTACCGATCAGACTGTTTAGAAATTTTACTTATTAGTGGAGAAAACCAAGCCGTGTATGTATCTCAAAATTATAATTATAGCATACTAAACTTTCAAATAACCTTTGTACGTTTTATTGTTCCCAGCAAAACTAAAAACGCATATTGTATACTAGCCTTATTAAACAAAAGGAATAATAAAATACAGAGCAAAACGAAAACACATGAAATCAAAAACACCTAAGCAATCCGTTTCAGGATACTTCAATTGAGGATGATAACAGCTGACTAGATAAAATCGGAATATTTTTCTGTCCACAAAGTCAATAAGCCGAGCTAAAATTTACAATCCAAGATTATCATTAAGTTATGAAAACTATACAAAATTTTTTAGTACCCATATCCTCGCGCCTAAGTCCGATACCATCACAATCGACTTGATGCTAACTTTTAAGGTATCATCAAGCTCAGTAAGTAAGGGGGCATGCAGCGTCCTTAGCAAATTTGCTGTATTGCTGGTTTGCATTGGCGCAGCAGTTTTTGTTTACGCGCTCTTGGAATGTGCTCGGGGTTGCTGAGGTGTTTTTTGTTTACGCGACACTGAGGTGCTCTGCGTAAACAAAGAAATTTCACGGACAACCGCGGTAACGTTCACGATGGTCTCGGGTTTAGGCCGAACAGCTAGTGAAATGTTAGGAACATAAAAACCACTAGTCGGGAAAAAATCAGAGTTCAGTCTCAGAGTGCGCGGAAAATATCCGTTAGTCTCGGGCGTCGGCCCGTAGACAAGTTAGTAGTCAGCTGAGTTCAGTTCAGTTGAGTTCAGTTCAGTTGAGCTCAGTTCAGTAGAGTCCAGCTCGGTTCAGCTCAGACCAGACGCAATTTCTGAAGAATTAAGTGAAAAGTAGAGTTCAGCTCGGTTCAGCACAGACCAGACTCAATTGCTGAAGAATTAAGTGAAAAGTTAGAGTTCAGCTCGGTTCAGCACAGACCAGACTCAATTTCTGAAGAATTAAGTGAAAAGTTAGAGTTCAGCTCGGTTCAGCACAGACCAGACTCAATTTCTGAAGAATTAAGTGAAAAGTTAAGTCTAGTTCGGAGTGTAATACAGTAAGCCGTAGGAGTATGCATAGTGTGCATTGTGAGGGTCTAGTATCAAGTGACCTCAAAATCAAGCAAGAAATAATGTTTTCGGAAGGCATCTAAAGAAGTGAAAATTGCTGTAACGAATAGAGATTTAACAGATTCATGTGTAGTGTTTGAGACCACCATGAAGTGTTGTGAATAGATTTTCAAACTAGTGGAGTATGCACTAGATTGTACTGCAGTAGGACATACGTTCATATGTGTGTAAACTTAATGATATGCCGAACTTAGTGAGACTGCGTGAAGTGTTAGCCTTATTAACAATCGTTAGTGACTTTTGTTAGATTGTGGGAAAGAACTCCCAAAACAGCCTAATCCTGCACTATTGAGAATAAGTAGCTGTTAAGTGAAAAGCATAAAAAGATAAACTATAAACTCAGAAAAAAGGTGAATTTCGTGGTATTACTCCGCATAGAACTAAAAGAAACGTCATCTTCGTTATTCTGCCACCCGCCACCGCTCGGCCGGGAGCCTACACTCTGAAGGAAATAGGCATCTTCAAGAGTCTTGATAATTTGGAATAACTTTAGGTCGTCCGCGAAAGATAATCGTGAACCTTTCAATGAATAGTTCACGTCGTTGAAATACAGTAGGAATATAAGTGGTCCGAGATGACTGCCTTGTGGAATACCAGAAAAAGCAAAAAACTCCTTGGAAACATTTTCATTGATCTTAACCGCCAGCCGTCGATTGCAAAGATACGATTGAATCCACCGAAGAATGTTGGAACCGAAGCCCAGTCTGTCCAATTTGGCAATTGTAATAGCGTGATTAATTTTATCAAAAGCGGCAGAGAGATCCGTATAGACAACGTCCGTTTGATGCCCTTTAGACATAGCATCCGTTATAAACGTCGTGAAAGTTAGTAGGTTAGTGGCCGTTGAGTGCTTCGGCATGAACCCGTGTTGAGTTTCAACGATGTACTGCTTGCAGTGATTGAAAATAGCCTCCAGAACGACAAGCTCGAACAATTTAGGAATGGCACTAAGAGCGGTGATACCACAGTTGTCGATGTTCTTCTTGTCTCCTTTTTTGTACACAGGAAACATATAAGCAGATTTCCAGATATCAGGAAATACTCCAGTCATGAGTGACAGTCGGAACAGAAGACATAGAGGTACTATAATACCACTAGAGCATCGCTTCAAAATAACTGCCGGGATACCGTCGGGTCCAGCAGAGTGTGAAGACTTCACTTTGCGACTCCTTTT
This sequence comes from Malaya genurostris, assembly GCF_030247185.1. Classification (NCBI taxonomy): domain Eukaryota; kingdom Metazoa; phylum Arthropoda; class Insecta; order Diptera; family Culicidae; genus Malaya; species Malaya genurostris. Next base: position 141,479,718 of record NC_080572.1, on the reverse strand, counting down.
TTTACGGAACTTGCGCTTATGTTAATTGAATTCATTGACTGTCCCAAAACGGGAACGTTAAGTGCCGCCTGGGTGATTTGGGAAGGTGCTAAGATTTCTCTAGAAAATATCCCAGAGAATTTTTTCATGAACATTTCGCGAATTTCCTGCATGCTAGAACTTGTCTGTTCATTGTAAAACATAGATGAAGGAAGATCTGACTCCTTCCTTTGCTCGTTAACGTGCTTCCAGAATGATTTTGGATTAGACTTTAATCTCCCCTGTACACTGCGTAAATAGTTGGCATAGCAACGTTCAGCTGTCTTTTTGTAAACTTTGTTGATTTCTACGTAGTTTTGCCGGAGCAACAAACCTCCTTTCTTAGAATATTTCTTCAATACTGTCCTTTTTAACTTTTTCAGTCGTCGTAGTTCTACGGTTTGCCACGGTACTTGTTCGCGTGGCTTACTAATTTGTTTAGGGACATATTGGTCAATAGCATACATCAGAACGTTGGAAAATGTTTGAGCTGCAAGATTAACATCGCCATTGTCAAGAATTCCACTCCAGTCAATACTTGTAAGAAATGCAATAATACTATTGTGGTCAGCTCTTTTAAAATTATATCTGACGATGTGAGATATCTTGCAATTGTTCAACGATCGATTCCATTCAAGCTCAATGTGCAGAGGAGGATGATGCCTAACGGACTTTACCAGAGGAGAGGGTGCTGCACTGATTTTAGGTGCACAATCCGATTTGCTTGAAAAACAGAGATCGAGGATTCTATTGTGCTCATTTTTAACGTGATTTACTTGATGCAGTAAATTAAAACTGTACCGGTCAAGCAAGTTGATAATACCAGCGTGAAACGAGGAATGCATTGGATCTGCAAACAGAAAACCATCGGAAGCTGTGAGCCATTTTAGGCTTGGAAAGTTGAAATCACCGACGATAAGTATTTCATCTGCCGGATGCATAAGAGCAGTAATGACATCTTCTAACGACTGAATATGCGAGTCAATCAATGACAAATCACGAGTCCGATTCGGTGGAATATAAACCACACAGAGAAACAACGAACAGTCGCTCAGATTAATTTTCACCCATACCTGTTCGACACAACTCCCAGATGCGCTAATAATTAGCCGTCCTTTCAAGCGGCGGTGAATAGCAACGAGCACACCACCACCGAAACTCTTCGAACTGTTACATGGATTACGATCGCCACGGAAAACTTCATAATTGGTACCATATGCTTGCGTAAAGAGGGTACTATCACTCAGCCAAGTTTCCGTTAACGCGATAATATCAAAGCATTCATCCGAACAAGCCAGTAAGTAATCGTTCAGGCATGTATTCATACCGCCGACGTTTTGGTAGTACAATAGAACCGATTGCGGGCTGGAAGCAGGAAAGAAGTCAATGCCGGTATTGTCCAAACGTTTTGTATACTTGCCGGCGGTGGCGGGTTGGAAGACCTCATCGCCGATCTCGCACACAGGACCGGGACGTCTGATGAGCGCTGGCTGCAATGGCTCGACTGTAGCGAACGGGTCAGAGGCTTCCATAATACCAACTGCGGTGCGTCCCGGTGTCTGAATTGAAAAAATCGTGCTGGAACCGGAAAACGAAACAGCACAAGCAAAACTAGAAGTAGACGAATACTTGCCAAGGTGGAAAGTTCGGAAGCCCCCTTCACCACATCCGCCCGCAGGACCGGGACGACTGATGAACGCTGGCTGCGACGGCAGGACTGGGTCGGAGTGGTCGGAGGCTTCCACATTGCCATCAACAGTGCGTCCCAGTGTTCTGCATTCAGTTATTGCTGAACGGCTACGTCCGTTACTTCCGTTAATGTAGGCGTTGGAGACGAATTCGCAGGAGTAAGGTTCCGAAATTTTTGAGTAGACTTTTCCTCGAATTCTCGAAAATATATACCTTGTGGCCAAGTTGCTGGATCCAAAGCAACGGATTCCAAAGCACGATCGAGGCCAACTTTAAACGATACAAACGTCATGTTGCTAATGTCAGAACCTTTGGCAACTAACTTAACTACCACTGGATCCTGAGTCATTCCCAAATTGGCACGTACCATAGCGGAAATGTCATTGTTGGTGACATCCGGGCGAATGCGTGACAAATACAACCAAAATTTATCAATTGGTTGATCACACACTGGAACACAAACGACACTTTCCCCTATTTGTTTCGACCCGGTTTGACACGCAAAACCCTCGAGATCAGGTCCGCGAGGCCTCTTGGCTGGACGACGATATTCAGAGGACGGCCAGGGCCGATTGAACGGTTTAGGTGCTTGTGGTGTTGGCTTGGATAACGATTTGATCTCGCTTTGTAGGCCGTTTATTGCTTCCGTGAGTGACATCAATGGAGACTTTTCATCTGCCGCTTTTGTAATAGATCGAAGGTGCGAATTCTCGAATAAATTCGCACAGTCATCACACATCCAAAAGAGATTTTTACGATGCGTAGTGAAATAGCCCAAAAGAGCACGGGAGACACCGGAAAATGCCATATGAAACATACGACCGCAGTATCCACGACAGACAACTGAGTCGATGCCGGTGATAACCTGGCAGCACTTGGCACAATTCTTCTCCATGCTCATCTCTACGGCAGAAAAGCGCCTTTAACTAGGCTTCACACAGAACAGGGGATGCGGAGAGCTTGATCGAGTCGGTTGCTTATTGTTCAAATCGCAGCACAGCGTATAGCACTAGGCACAGAACGAAAGAATGCAAATCACTATCCAATTTACAGCTGACGGCCAAGAATAACACTTTAAACCGGTTCAGACAGCAAACGGTCAATCACTCATCAAAAACTTAAGCGAAACGATTACGTAGAAACAACTTTAAAACGCATAAAATACGGACCGAAAATCACAACAAACTCAAATTGAACAGAGTTTGCTGCTGATCCATCGAAAGTTTTTATTATTTTGAAAGCGAGGCCTCATATCAAATTTTCGAGCCATCGTTTCGAGTTGATCTGATTCCTCTTGGGAATCTACGTTTACGCTATTATCTTCTTTGATTGGTAGTAGTTTATCTTCACTACCAGTATGACTTTCCAAGATTAAAATGCAATCTTGTATTATTACTTTTAATTTACTATATCTTATTATAAGTTTATTCTTATTTCCTAATGTTAGATTCAATTTGGTAATAATACACTTAGCTGGATTTTTCAGGGACTTTAAGCTTTTCGATTCTTAGCTCCCTGGTCCTAAAGCTGCTCCTAATTTTCAGACTTCCGTGAAAATTATTTACGTCCTGTTCGATTTTTTGGAATCAGTCCATTCCATTGTATTCGAGGAACTACAAATAAATTTTCTTTTGTTTAACGTTTAAATTTTTATTTATATATAAAACAAATTTCTTTTATTTATATCTAACTTAACGGGTTCACCGTTATTTCCATATTCAATTCTCGTTGATATGATTCGATGGTGTACACGCCCACATGAGGTCTTCCTCCAAGATATTGTTATTTTCCTGTAAGGCAGCTCCAACGCCTAAGTTGAAAATGCGTGTATTAACTCGTACTTCGCTGGTCGGGTTTACTTTGTTGTCTCTGCCAGAATTTTTTCTCCCGATCCATAAAATCTGCTTTACTATTTCTTCATTGAAATTTCTTTTCGCTGCCATATAGATGTTTTTTCGCTTTTCAATGATAGAGTAATGGCAGTGGGGTCAGCACATATTATACTGCCACGAGGGCCATAATACACAGCGCTATGGTCTGATATACCTCATGACCCGCCAGTTGCGCGTTGGTGCTGGTAACTATTTCATCAGTGCTGAACCAGCCCATGATATCAATAATTTTTTATTACCAGTAATTTTTTTTGCCTTTTCCATATAGAAAGGCAATACAATCACTGTGAAAGCCGACTTTTGAACCGGGGCCCGGAGGGCCGAATGTCAGCTCGACGAACTGAGCAAATCTCTTTCTCTCTGTGTGTGTGTTCAGGGGGTGGGGGGGGGGGGGGTTGGTGGGTTGTTTGTATTTGTGTGTGTGTGTGTGTGTGTATGTGTGTGTATGTGTGTATGTGAGGAATAATTTCACAAACTACTGCACCGATTTTCACAAACTCGGATTCAAATGCAAGGTCCCATAGATCGCTATTGAATTTTATCCCGACCCGACTTCCGGAATTACAAGACAGTATGTGCAAATCTATGAGAAAATGCGCATTCAATTTTCTCGGAAATTTCTTAACCGATTTCTACAAACTAAGATGCAAATGAAAGGTCTGGAAATTCTTAGAAAAGTCTTCGAAAAGTTTATCTCGACCGGTTCCGGTATTAGAGTGCGATTAGACAAAATTTTCATTTTCGTGAGTAATTTTTTCACAAACGATGGTGATATGACGTGCACATTTTTATAAAATTTACTGATAAATTCATCTAGCTGGCAAATCCTGTTAGTTGGTGAATATATAAATCTATATGGGTGCCCGGTTTTCGCTTCCGGGCGCACCGGTGATACCAACGCAACGGTTAAACCGATTTTCACAAATCATGATTCAAATTAAAGCTCTCAGTGTCTTTAAAACACTATGCAATTTCATCTAGATCCGACTTCCAGTTCCGAAATTATAGGGCAACGAGCATCAAAACTTTCAAACTGTCATACCAAATGATGAAAAATCGGTGCGCATCGTTACGTGCTGGTACGGAAGAAGAAAATGAAGAAGAAAAGGCACACAGATAGAACGCTGCTGGGACTGCCAGTTTATTTTGTTACAATATCTAGATTTAAATTTTAAAACTGACATAAATTATGCATCTAGAACTAGAACACTCCTGAACATAACTGTTTACAAATTGAAAAGGTGATGGTAGTTTACACCAAAGACATTTTTTGATTTTATTCAGATTTTAAAAAGAAAATCTTAACAGAATCTTCTAGTGATAAAAAACATAATATGAGAAAGGCATCATTACACCACTAGGTGGATTAAAAAAGGTTTTGCCTTTCTCATATAGAAAGGTTATGCAATCATTTGAAAACCCGACTAGTGAAAATTGGCCAAGTGTTATATACCATTCGACTCAGTTCATCGAGCTGAGCAACGTATGTGTGTGTGTGTGTGTGTGTGTCAAATAATCTCACTAGGTTTTCTCGGAGATGGCTGAACCGATTTTGACAAACTTAGATTCAAATGAAAGGTCTTGTGGTCCCATACGAAATTCCTGAATTTCATCCGGATCCGACTTCCGGTTTCGGAGTTATAGGGTAAAGTGTGTTCAATATTGTACACCGTCACTTAAACCGAAGAAACAAAAACACGTAAAAAAAAATTTAAACTGGTCTCAAAACTACACAAATCGATAGTCATTTTTAGTAGGCAACTAAACAAACCGATTCCGCTATCCTGGTTCGTGGTATCCAGTTCCGGAAGTTCCGGAACTAGTGGTCATATATACCAAAATGGATCTCACTCACTTTTCTTAGCGACGGTTTGACTGATTTCCACAAACTTAGATTCAAATGAAAGATCTTCCGGTCCCATACCGAATTCCTGAATTTCATCCGGATCCGACTTCCAGTTCCGGAGTTATAGGGTAAAGTGTGTTCAATATTGTACACCGTCACTTAAATCGGCGAAACAAAAAACGTAAAAAATTTTCTAAACTGGTCTCAAAACTACACAAGTGGATAGTCATTATCAGTAGGCAACTAAACAAACCGATTCCGGCAATCCTGGTTCTTGGTATCCGATTCCGGAAGCACCGGAAATAGTGGTCATGTATACCAAAATGGATCTCACTCACTTTTCTTAGCGACGGTTTGACTGATTTCCACTGATTTCTCGGAGATGGCTGAACCGATTTTGACAAACTTAGATTCAAATGAAAGATCTTCCGGTCCCATACGGAATTCCTGAATTTCATCCGGATCCGACTTCCGATTCCGGAGTTATAGGGTAAAGTGTGTTCAATATTGTACACCGTCTCGTAAACTGGCGGAAGGAAAACCGTAAAAAATGTTATAAACTGGACTCAAAACCGTTATTCCCAATCTTAGGGTTAATTGAAAGGTCTTATGGTCCTACCAAAAATTACTGCATATTTTCGGATGCAACAAACATTTAAATCGTAATTAAGAGTGCGTACTAGTAGAGTTTGTACGTCATGTAAGTTGGTGGCCGTACGAACCGACTTTGATTATACCGGATCTCGGGTTCCGGTGCTGGAAGTGCATATAATAGTGAACCCACTTCGTTTTCTTAAGGATGACCTATGCAACCAAAGCACTGTTTTATTATGTATGTTATACTAGTTAATGCACAAACAATCTCCTGGTTTCTTTCAAAAATCGAAGAGAAAAATTTTGAATAGAAAACCACAATATTATATGTACATGAGAAAGGCATCATTACACCACTAGGTGGATTAAAACAGGTTTTTAATGTTGAAGTCACTTTGTTATTTTTGTATTACTTTGTCCACTCAATTGACAGTGATAACTCTACATGTAAACTGTTCACGATTACTTTCTTCGCATTTGTCGCTTTTTCCGCATATAATATTTTATTCCTGATTTATTGCTGCTCACACAAAACTATCTGTTTAATGTCACACAGAGGTTTTTATCCATTATGTCTTGCTTCGCACACAAAAACTGTCTGTTTAATTTCGCACAGCGGTTTTGATGTGGAATGCATCTTTATTTTCTATATAGGGGTGCAAATTAGAAACTCAAGGAAAAATACACGTAGAAATGTGGTCAGGTTTTAAACTCTTACTGCTCAGTATATTTTGTATCAATTATTAATATTATTTCATTATTTGATTAGAAATATTTATAAGATTCGATTTGAATGTATCAAGCCACGTATTATCAATTTTTGCGAAGCAAGACATAATGGATTAAAATTTTGATTAGTAGCGAGCAGTGTCCTATTTTGTTTGCTAAAAATCTCCGGCACATCGGATTTCCCTGCCATAGACGACGGTTTTAACGGGATAAGCAATATATCAAAGGAAAAGCATCTCTCTGATTGGTCAATCGATGCAAAAGCGAAGCTGTTGGAAGCACGCGAATCTATAAATGGAAGCAAAATTATAGCTAACGTTTCAGTCCTACGCGTAGCATGCTACAGGGAGGTTGTTGCTAGACAGCAAGACAAAAAGTGCCAGAAATCGATTTGAAGCTTTAATTGGTATGCTCTGATCTTGTGTCATGCATGCCATGTTATGTCGTTTCGCCTGAGAAATTGGCAACTACCCCAGGGTAGATTTTGAGTGCGTAAGAATAGTTTCTAATTTATATAAGACTAGCTGACCCGTCGAACTTCGTCTCGCCCAAAAATTATTTGTTCGAATTTATTTTTTCGGACAGCAGAATTGTCAAACGATTAAGTGGTTAATGTTTTTCTCTAATATGTTCTCTCTAATATATGGTTAATGTTTTTCTCTAATCCGATTATTTCATCTACTTTCAAATATGACTCTTGCAATCCGTTATTTAAATGGACAAAAACGGCAGAATTTTGTATTGAACCAAAATTTTGTATTGAAAAAATTAACATAATGTTGAGTTTCTTTTCTAGCGTTGCTCATTCGGTAGAGTAGTAATATTTACAATCTGTATTAAACTAAGTAACCAAAAGTTCGTAAAAATGAAAGATGATTTGACTTAAGTAGCATACAAAACTAATGAATAGCATTCTAAGCAGCTCGTTTTAGAGGAAATATTCACACTTGAATGTTCACCGGATGCTACAGAACAACTTTGAAGCAGCGTCCTTGTTCTGCAGCGAGCAAAGTTCTCTCAGAACTTTTTCTGTATGTTCAAGTTGCCAAAAAGTGCCATTAGTACCGTAAAGCAAATAATATTTTCCGGATACTGTGGAATTTTTGGTGAGTTGGAGAGACTTCGCTTTAATTTCAATTCGATATAGATTTTACCAATTTGAACATATTTCACGGAATTTAAAATATAAAATTCCAGTCTCAATCCATAATGGCAATCATCTTAAACATCTGTATTTAATTACCACTTATTATGTGCGCTCAGTGTAATCTAAATTTATTTGAAAATAAAATGCGAAAAAAATTTCATTACTGTTCAACCTTATCGTTTCTATAGCACCATCTTTTTAGTTTCGCAATAATTTCGATACCCAATTAAGCACGTGTATCGAAATGACAAACAGCATGGATCAAGTATGCATATCAAATCTCCACACAAAACTACTCGTTGCGCGCCAAACGATTTTCTCAATGATCACGTATTCTTTTCTTTGAGGGTCAAACTTATGCAACTCGTTGCACGCCAAACATCAATCGTAGATGTAGCAATCATTGACGACTTATTCTACGGAAAATTCCATTTTCCATGCAAAACAATTTTAATTTTCCCACTTTTCCGGCAAATTTTCTTAATTTTGTTGATGTGTGAACCCGGTGGGAGTAGAACTGACCAAACAAAAAAAGAATCATGTAAATCCGTCCATCCGTTTTTTCGTGATGCGATAACAAAAAATGATGTCTGCATTTATATATATATATATATATATATATATATATATATATATATATATATATATATATATATATATATATATATATATATATATATATATATATATATATATATATATATATATATATATATATATATATATATATATATATATATATATATATATATATATATATATATATATATATATATATATATATATATATATATATATATATATATATATATATATATATATATATATATATATATATATATATATATATATATATATATATATATATATATATATATATATATATATATATATATATATATATATATATATATATATATATATATATATATATATATACATATATATATGTCCGTATAATTGCATACATTTGGAATATTGGTGTAATTTCGTCGGCTATAAAACAAACAATGTTCGGTGTTGGTTCCTAATCGAGATAAATCTAGGCAGACTCTCGTGCAATAGCGGATTCAAAAGTGTGACGATTGATTGAACTGTTTGATTCAAGATCGTTATAAATTTTGGTTGCATTGTTCCACATCAATGGCTCGAACAACCACATGTGGCTGATCCTTGTAGTTTTTTTCCATGATTTTTTGCTTCGCACACAGAAACTATATGTTTAGTGTCGCACAGAGGTTGTGTGTGTGTAACAGCCCTGATTTTATCATAGATCGAGATCAGGCCGAAGTCATATCATAAAGATCTTCCAAAACCATATTTCACTATACCTTAGCTAGTACAGATAGTATATTAGTAAAGTTATTGCGGTGCTCACGGCTGCCTATTTTAACATATTGCATCAGTGAGTAAAAACTGTACCACTGAGCGAGGAAAGCATGTTCAGACAAATTAATTGATTATGTACACAAGTGACGCTTGTGTACATAATCAATTAGCTTATATGTGGTAGTTAGTCAACCCAAGAATGCCCAGTATGTATTATTTAGGACACCTTTTCGTAAATACGATGGAAAAGAACATTTCGCATTTAAGAGTAAGCAGCGAATTCAGATATATGTAAAGATTAAATATATATATATATATATATATATATATATATATATATATATATATATATATATATATATATATATATATATATATATATATATATATATATATATATATATATATATATATATATATATAAATATAAAGGATGGTTTTTGAATTTATCGAAATTCAACTGTTGAGAGTAATGATCCATGGGCGACCGGGTAACACCGTAATCAATGGACACCATCACTCGTGATAAAGCAGCAGGAGTAAACACTTACTGCGAGTGGGTTACTGCTGCGAGTCAGCCCACAATCTTTCACATTATGCTAGGAATCACTCCAAGAGCGAGTCCACATCTACACACATGGAGTGTGAGCACTCATCCAGTGTACTGGCAGTGTGCTGCGAACGGTATTTTTTTGGCAAATCGAAGCTTATGCGAGCTGGAGTGTACTACAACTTGACCCCAGTTATTCTTTGTAAGTACAGTATTAACTGATTAACGCTGCTGGTGTATATCACAGCTCCTCGAAGAAATAAAAAGGACCGATACGATTTTCACTAGCAGATGATAATATTCACCTGTCGAAAGTCCAATAGCCAATAGCAGCATGCAATGCAAATACAGTAAAATAACATTCTGAATATTGATTACCGAGAAAAACACTTCGTTTTAATTCTGGAAGTCTGTTGAAACAGAAAGGCCAAAATCCACAAAAGGAATGTAATGCCAAGACTTTATTTTAATTCCAGGATTGTTTTACTCTCATGGTCTAATTGAATTAAACCCAATCAAATATTTAGTATGAATTTGATTTATACAAGTAACAGGAGTTCAGGGTTTTGCGCAGTGTTTGAAACAGCTCTCCGGTGAGGGGCTGGTTTGAACGATTGTTTGTGCTCGCTCTAGTCCTGTACTCCTGTTAATTCTCTGTACGGAATTCAAGTAAATAGCGGTAATATGGTTGAAACTGTTGCATGGAACATGCTTTGTGATTAGATTTTTATTATTGTCGTTATAATAACGATAACGAATGGAACCTCAACGCAGCAATGTCAATAGAATTTCGAGTTCGAGCGGGAGCGAAAGAGCTAGTGGGAGCGGAAGAGCGAGTAGAAGTTTTCATGTGTATAATAATCAAAGAGTAAGCAACGCAAGAGTACGAGAGTGGAAGAGTAACGGGTGCAGTAGGAATGTGCATGCTTGCCTGCACATGAGTGAGAGCCAAAAGAAGCACGACTGAGGTGGAGAATGTTTGTTCGTCACTAACTAGTTAGGAATGCCGTAGAACAATTATGCGAAAAAATGTGTGTGCAGCACGCTCACATGAGAGTCTTTGATGTTTAGGTGGCACATGAGAGAGCAGAATGTGTGCAATTTGAATGAGCTTAGCAACACTGCCTGTCGTTACGATAAAATTCATTGTGTAAATTTCAGTTGTATTTATGGGAATTTTCAATTTGTCCCTCTGGATAACATTTATATTTGTTGTTTGGACAGAGTTTTGGTTTGTCAATTTTAGGTAGGATAGCAGTCGATTTTCAATATTTGTTAATATATAGCTGATTTTCGCCTCCTCTTTTAGGAATCTTATTAATTCTTGAAATTTAAGGTGCCTGTGATTTTTTGCTATTTGCTTTAAGTTTTTTGTTCGATAATCCTGCTATAAAATGAATCGTTATTGCTCTTTCTGCGAAGGATTTTTGTACTTCGTCCGTGCCTTGATTCTCTTGTTGAGCGTCAATAAATTCCATTATTCGTACCGCTCTTTCAGTGTACTCTTCAGAAGATTCTCCATATTTTTGTTCGAGAGTTTCGATCCTGATAAGAATCTCTTCTACTGTAACTTTTAATGCAAATTGATCTATCAAATTTTGGAACACATCATTTATTGTTTTGGCTCTTATTCTATTAATAAGAGCTGCGGCATTTCCTTTTAATTTCGTACGTATAACATTTGCTAAAGGTTTTTCATTCGCACCTTGCGGGATTTGCTCCGCGAAATAACTTATTTGACTTAAAAATGGTTCCAGTTCATTAACCGAATCATGAAATTTTGGTATGAATTGTATTGCATCCAACATCGGAAATCGATAGGCACCACCGCCTTCAATATTATTTTCGTTCGTCATTGTCAATGTGACTTGAATTCGCTATGCCGCTTTATCTTTCAAACTAGTACTTTTTTCATAAATACGTTTATTTCATAGGCAATATACATAAGTTTTTCTTCGCCGTGGCATTCACAATACATAGTACTTTAAACCTAATACATTTCGAATATCATATTAGTATGTTGGTATTCATTAGTTAGTCTAAACACTGTTTTTATCAAGCGAGTTGCTATTATAAATTACATCAAATGAAATACATTTATTTTGTACATGATCTTATAACTATATCAGGTTTGTTTGTATCAGTTCATCACTTTTATTCAATATAAGATAGCTGGCTATTGGTTGAACTCATGGAAGAGAAAACAGTCTAACATAAAAAGAAATTTAAATTGGAACTCCAATGGACCTAATGAAATAATAAAGAAGTTTCATGTAAGGGACGTCACGACAAGCAAGAATGTCGCGAACTGGGACATTGGATAGTCTACCTTGGGTACGCAAGGAATTCAGTAGTTGAGATCTGACATCACGATACTCCACGCATGTCCAAACAACATGGTCAATATCGCGGTAACCTTCCCCACAAGCACAATGATTAGTCTCGGAAAGTCCAATTCGAAGGAGATGTGCATCTAACGTGTAGTGAATGGACATGAGTCTGGACATCACACGAATGAAATCTCTTTTCATATCCAGTCATCTGAACCATGCCTTTGTCGATATTTTAGGAATAATTGAGTGCATCCACCGACCCAGATCATCTTTATCCCAAGAAGCTTGCCAGCTGGCAAGTGTTCTTTGGCGAGAAGCGCTATAGAATTCGTTGAAAGCAATCGGTCTCTCATAAATTTCACCCTCAATAGCACCACGTTTGGCTAAAATATCGGCTCTTTCATTGCCTGGAATGGAGTAATGAGCCGGGACCCAAACTATTGTGATTTGATAATTATTATTCAATATGACGTTCAGGCACTGTTTTAATTTGCCCAAGTAAACAGGTTCATTTTTGCCAGCAGCGTTTGAGCGAATGGCTTCAATTGCACTCAGACTATCTGTGAAAACAAAATAATGGTTTGGAGATGATGTGACGATTATACTCAAACTATAATGAACTGCTGCTAACTCTGCTATATAAACAGATGCAGGTTCTTGAAGCCTAAATGAGACCGAAACATTATTGTTGAATATACCAAACCCAGTAGCCTCTTCAATTCGTGATCCGTCCGTGTAAAATATTTTCTCAGATGCGTAGGAACAGAATCTGGACAAACTTTCCTCGCCAAATCAAATATCCATCGGTTCGAGTATTCCTCACTCTCGTTTCCTACGTTACGATTCCTCATTCGTCTGGCCGTATTCCAAAGAGTGGTTTCTCTTGACAAACCTTCGAGAAAATGTCTCCAATAGCTACATTTCTTGGCCCGAAGTATGCTCTTGTACTTGGTTTCTAAAGTCAAGAATTTTTCAAAATTCTGAGGAGTTGCTCCTCCTCGCTTTAAAAACGTCTTTAAAGCATTTTGTTTCGCGTGCTTAGCATCTGAGCACTCTTTGTCTCACCAAGGGTTTGGAGGCCTTCTGTTAGACGATGGACCAAGAAATCGTTTGGTTTGGGCTTGTTCTGCGGTCTCCAGAATCGAACAAACGAGGAAGTCATATTCTTGAAGTGAAGGGAGCTCTTCCATTGAAGTTAAGACACTTGAAATATTACTTCGGTATTTAATCCAGTCAATACTTTTTGTCAAATCATATGGAATATTAACTGAATTAGTAATGCCTTTGTTACTGCTAATTGAGATGATGGTTGGTAAATGATCGCTACCTTGTAAATCAGGAAATACTTTCCAGGTGCAATCTAGTCGAATTGAAGCCGAGCAAAGAGATAAATCTAATGCACTTGGACGTGCAGGAGGTCTTGGGATCCGTGTCATGCTACCCATATTTAGTACCGTCATGCTAAAATTGTCGCAAATATTATATATTAGAGATGATATGTTATCATTGTAAGCGGAACCCCACATCATTCCGTGCGAATTGAAATCTCCTAAAATCAAACGTGGAGCAGGAAGGGCTTCGACAATTTCATTAAGCTGTCGTTGTCCAACTTGAGCTCTTGGAGGAATATATACCGAAGCAATGCAAATGTCCTTTCCTTTAATGTTTATTTGACAAGCAACTTTTTTTTTTAATAACTGTTTATTGGAATATGAGTTGAAATTAAATTATTAAGATTTAAATTTGGTGTTCAGCCACAAGTGGTGACTTTTCAGCCCTATTATGTATATGATTTGGTTATTACCATGAGGACATTATTTGCTTCCGCAATTCTGAGATTTTTGTGTAGGGAAAATTCTAAACCTACTTGTATTGTGTAATGGGGAAAAGGAACTTATATACTAACTTACTAACTAATACAGAGAGCGAATCGATTCAATTGAAGATTGCATCGATTTTTGTAGGAATTTGCTTATAATATTATGTGACATTACATCTAATGGTTCTATATTTGTGAGTCTGTGTAACTCATTTGTACTAAACCAGGGAGGACGCTTCAAAATCATTTTCAGAATTTTATTCTGAATCCTTTGAAGCGTTTTCTTCCTGGTGGAACAACAACTTGACCAAATTGGTACTGCATAAAGCATGGCTGGTCTGAAAATTTGTTTATAAATTAACAATTTGGTTTTTAGGCAAAGCTTAGAATTTCTGTGTATAAGAGGATATAAACATTTAATATATTTATTACACTTTGCCTGGATTCCTTCAATGTGATCCTTGAAAGTGAGTTTTTTGTCATACGTTAAACCTAAGTATTTAGCTTGATCAGACCATGTCAATTCCAAGCCATTCAATTTGAGAATGTGATTATTGTTTGGTTTAAGAAAAGAAGCTCTTGGCTTATGAGGAAAAAACGCAATTAGCGTTTTTGCTGCATTTGGTTTAATTTTCCATTTTGACAGATAATCACTGAAAATATTTAAACTTCTTTGTAGGCGACTGCAGATCACTCTTAGATTTCTACCTGTGGCTAACAGACTTGTGTCGTCACAGAATAGCGATTTCTGACAACCAACGGGTAGATTTGGAAGATCAGAAGTGAAAATATTATACAAGATTGAAGCTACGCTCGAACCCTGCGGAACACCGGCTCGTACGGGTAGCAATTCAGATTTACAATTCTGATAACTAACCTGAAGAGTACGATCAGTTAAATAATTTTGAATCATTTTGATCAAATAAATAGGAAACTGGAAATCAGACATTTTCGCTATTAAACCTTTATGCCAAACACTGTCGAATGCTTTTTCTATGTCTAGAAGAGCAACTCCAGTGGATAACCCAGAAGATTTATTTGCTTTTATCATGTTCGTTACTCTTACAAGTTGATGAGTAGTTGAATGTTCATGACGAAATCCAAACTGCTCTGGTAAAAAAATTGAATTCTCATTTATATGAGACATCATTCTCAACAAGATATTTTTTTCAAAAAGTTTACTGATAGAAGAAAGTAAGCTAATTGGTCGATAACTTGACGTTTCTGCTGGATTTTTATCATGTTTCAGGATAGGAATTACTTTAGCGTTTTTCCATCTTTTTGGGAAGAAAGCTAATGAAAAACACTTGTTGAAAATTTTAACCAGGAGTCAACAAGGAGTCAAGGCAACATCGGGAAAATTTTTAATAAGAATATTAAAAATTCCATCATCACCAGGAGCCTTCATGTTTTTGAGTTTCCTAATAATTGATTTAATTGCATCAAAATTCGTCTCAATAATGTCATCGTGTGATAACACTTGGGTTGAAATATGCTCATATTTCAGTGAGACTTCATTTTCAATAGGACTCCCAACGTTCAAATTAAAATTGTGTAAACTCTCGAACTGCTGAGCAAGTTTTTGAGCTTTTTTGCCATTTGAAAGAAGTATTTGATTTCCTTCCTTGAGAGCAGGAATTGGTTTCTGAGGTTTCTTAAGAACCTTAGAAAGTTTCCAGAAAGGTTTAGAATATGGTTTAATTTGTTCAACTTCATTAGCGAAATTTTCATTTCGCAAAAGAGTAAATCTATGTTTAATTTCTTTTTGTAAATCCTTAACTATGTTTTTCATAGCAGGATCACGAGAACGTTGATATTGTCGTCGACGAACATTCTTCAACCGAATGAGCAGTTGAAGATTGTCATCGATGATAGGAGAATTTAATTTAGTTTGAGCTTTGGGAACTGAAAGATTTCTAGCTTCAATAATATAATGATTCAAATTATCAATTGCTATGTCGATGCCCGCAGAATTTTCTAAAATAGTTTCATGATCCACATGATTTTCAATGTGAGATCTGTAATCCAACCAATTAGCTCTATGATAGTTGAATATAGAACTAATTGAATTAATTATAGCTTCGTTGGAAAGTCTGAATGTTACAGGAAGATGATCTGAGTCAAAGTCAGCATGTGTAATCGGTTCACTACAAATGTGACTTTGATCCGTTAGAACCAGATCAATTGTAGACGGGTTTTTCACGGAAGAGAAACAAGTCGGATTACTGGGATGAACAACTGTGAAGTAACCAGCTGAGAGTTGATTATGAAGTATTGTACCATTACTGTAATTTTTCCTACAATTCCATTGGACATGCTTAACATTTAAGTCCCCTATTATGAAAAATTTCGATCGATATCTTGTAAGTTTTTGCAAATCGCCTTTAAAGAAATTTAATTGTTCGCCGGTGCATTGGAATGGCAAATATGCTCCAGCGATGAAATAAATTCCATGAATGGTTTCAACTTCGATTCCCAAGCTTTCAATAACTTTAGTATTGAAAGAAGGTAAAATTCGATGTTTAATTTGCCGTTGGACAAAAATGGCAACTCCACCACCCATTCCAGTAAACCTGTCAAATCGATGAACCACATAATGTGGATTACTTTTCAATTTGACATTTGGTTTTAGAAAAGTTTCTGTCACAATGGCAATATGGATTTTGTGAACTTTGAGAAAATTATAAAATTCATCTTCACTCGATTTCAAAGATCGAGCATTCCAATTTAAAATATTCAAATAATTATTTAACATCAATGTTAAATTTTAAATTCATTATAATATTATTTGCAAATTGCCATCCGATTTGAAATGCTTCAAAAAGTGATGAAGTCAAATTCATTTGGATGATCATTTGAAAAAGTTGATCTTGTAGGTAGATCATTTTATTTTCAGTTATATCGCCTAAATCGAGAAGCGAATGGCTTTGAAGGAATATTTGCCATTAGAAGAAGATGATTTGGCCGGTCTACCTATTAATAAATTGTTTTCGTTAGAGTTATTTACATTAGAAGCAATAGGTGGTAGATTTCTACCTAAAATACCAGCATAACTGACATTAGAAGAAGATGATGACGAGGTCGATCTACCTGTCAATAAATTGTTTTCGTTAGGAGACGAATTGGCAGGCGTACCTGTTTTTTGTTTTAAATTCGAAGAAATAAGTGCCTTAGAAGAATTAGGCGTGGTATTTGTAACGTTTTTTTTTATTTTCAGGTTTGTTCTGTACATTTAAGGTCGTTGATTTGACTTGTTGTCTAAGCGAACGAGCGTTTAAAATTTTTTCCCTGACAGGACATTTCAAATAATTAGATTTATGATTTCCATCGCAATTTGAACATGAAAATTTATCAGTGGTTTCATTAATTGGACAAACGTCTTTCGAATGCGATTTACCACAATTCAAACACCGTATATCCATATGACAATTTTTGGTTCCATGGCCGAAGCCTTGGCAACGACGACATTGCGTTAAGTTTGCAATACGATTATGCCGTTTATAATGTTCCCAATGAATTTTAATGTGGGAAATGAAACGTACTTTTTCTAAAGTTTTCAAATTGTTTACATCACTTCGATTGAAGTGTATTAGGTAAAGTTCATGGGAAATTCCAGAGCTGGTTTAGAAGTACCATTCGCTCTTTTTTTCATAAGTATTACTTGGGAAGGGGCAAAACCAAGCAATTCTTTCAGTTCATTTTTAATTTCATCAATACTTTGATCATTTGATAAACCTTTCAAGACAGCCTTGCAGGGTCTGTCTGATTTTATATCATCGAATAAGTCGTTCGTAATCTTCCAATCCATCAACCAAGACTCGACATTCTCCTCTTCGTCCGATTTGAAATGAGACTTTTACTTCCGGGAGAAAAGTAGAAAGCTCAGTACGAAATGCTTTGAAGTCGGAGATCATCACCGTCACTGGTGGCATAGATTGATGTTTCTTCCCAGAACGACAAGCGTCCATTTTGGGAATTTTTGAAGAATTTTCTTCTATGTCGCTACAATCGGATTCAGGAAGAATCTCGTAAATATTGTTAGACGGCATAGGATCAACGAAAGGGAAATCCGTCCGTTGTCTTTTATTTTTACATTCAAATTCTATAAGATCGTGAATGTTATTAGAGAAATGTTGAATAACGGATTGTGATTTATTCCGAATTGAATTATTTTTAGCCTTTGGTTGGACGCAGGCATTTTTGAAATGAATGAAATTTTAAATTAAATTAACTAGGCTAAATTAGTCTTCGATTAGACTCCTAGCTAGCCTGAAAAAAGGCTGATTAATTTCTTAGTCACTCTAATATCACTCTTTGTATCACTTAGTCACTCTAATACCACTCTTTGTATCACTTAGTCACTCTAATATCACTCTTTGTATAGCCTTGAGAAAGGCTGACTAATTGTTAGTCTTTAAAAAGACTATTAATGATTCAGGTAGCCTTGAAAAAGACTGAAGCCTTGAATCAATGAAACTCTAGGTAGCCAGAAACAATTCCCAGGATCCAAGAGCTATGCGCGTGCGGTGCGAACGACTGTTCAACACCGACTGACAAGCAACAACTTCTATACTAGAAGTCGAAGGTATGTTTAATCTATAAAAGGAATAACATTTCTTAATTCCCAAAAGCACTCCACCATACGGGGAGTCTCTATCGAGACGTATAATGTTAAATTCATTAAAATTTAAGGCTATGTTTGATGTAAGCCATGTTTCGCACAAAGCAAATATATACCATTTTTGACTATGCAACAAAACCTTAAATGAATCAAGTTTTGGCATGAAGCTTCGACAATTCCACTGCAGGACAGTGATTGAATCATTTGCGGCGGATGATAAATTATCCATCAAATGATACAAAACCTGAGAGAGCTGGCCATTGAGCTGATAACTGTTTCAAAAAAGTTCTAGCTATTGGAAGGAATGCCGTTATGATTGTCTTTAGAGGTTCAGAAATATTGAATGCTGCGAAAATCCATTCTACAATTTCCGAAAACTTCAGTAATCCTGTTGGTGAATGTGAAACGGATCCCACTGAATTATTGTCTTTTCTTGAGCTAGTTCCTGGATTGGTTTGTGAATTTGACAAACCAGGAGGCACAGTTTGTGGTTTTAAATTTGGCTTTTTAGCTTTAACACGAAGATCTTTTTTTGAAGGTGTAATTTTAGGTGTCTTTTTTGGTATTTTGTGGTTTGGTAATCTCCTCTTAACAGACCCTTGAGGAGTGACAAACGAGGTATCTTCAATATTTTCGTCAGAGTCAGATTCCTCTGGCTCCGCAAGATTTGAAAAACCGTTTTCGGTTTCCAAAGGTGAGACATGTATGACCGTTTTAAGCATTTCTGCATATGTGCGCTTAGACAGTGCTTTTAAAGAAAGCTTTATTTTGTCTTTACGCAACTTAAATGCAGCGCATATTGAAAGATCATCATGAGGACTCTCCCCACAATAAACACATTTTTCCACATCTTTATCGCAAAGATTATCCTTATGAGGCCTTTGACATTTGATACATTTGGACTTATTACTACAGTAAGTAGCTGTATGTCCGAATTTTTTTACAGTTCGTGCAATTCATAACATGCGGTACGAAAAGCAGAACAGAAAAGTTACTCGAAACGAATCTGAGGGACGATAAGACTTTTTTCCATCGACAATAGATACTGAGTACAATTGCTTGCACTCGAGTATCTTAACTCCCTCAAGCATGGAGTTTTTAAAACGACCAACTTCATTTTTAAGTAACATTAAATCATCGGCTGTCAGACTTGCTTCAGTCACAACACCGTCAATTTCCACCTCCTCCGATGGAATGTAAACTCTATATTCAACAGCAAATAATTTACAGGTTACAATATCGTTTGCCTGTTTCAAGTCCAAGAAGTGGAGGAGGTGGTAAGTCGGTTGAAAAATAATAAGGCCGCTGGCGTTGACCAACTACCAAGCGAGCTACTAAAACACGGTGGTAATGCACTAGTGAAAGCACTGCACTGGGTCGTTACCAATATCTGAGAGGACGAGATTTTACCGGAGGAATGGATGGAAGGAATCGTGTGTCCCATCTACAAAAAGGCGATAAGCTGGATTGCTGCAATTACCGCGCGATACCTCTGCTGAACGCCGCCTACAAGGTACTCTCTTAAATCTTATGCCGTCGACTTTCACCGATTGCAAACGAATTCGTGGGACAATATCAGGCAGGATTCATGGGCGAACGCGCTACCACGGGCCAAGTGTTCGTCATCCGCCAGGTGTTGCAAAAGTGCCGCGAATACAATGTGCCCTCACATCACTTATTCATCGATTTCAAATCAGCCTACGACACAATCGATCGAAAACAGCTATGGAAAATCATGCACGACTACGTATTCCCGGACAAACTGATACGATTGGTCAAGGCTACGATTGATCGAGTGATGTGCGTTGTTCAAGTATCGGGGATAAACTCAAGTCCCTTCGAAACTCGCAGAGGATTACGGCAAGGTGATGGCCTTTCGTGTCTGCTATTCAACATTGCTTTGGAGGGTGTGATAAGAAGAGCGAGGATAGACACGAGTGGCTCGATTTTCAGAAAGTCCGTCCAGCTACTTGGTTTCGCTGATGATATTTATATTATAGCACGCAACTTTGAGAAGATGGAAGATACGTACATCGGACTAAAAGCTGAGGCCAAGCGGATCGGACTAGACATCAATGTGTCAAAGATAAAGTACATGAAAGGCAGGGGCTCGAGAGAAGATAACGTCAGTCACCCATTACGAGTTCTGATTGGAAATCGAAATGGTCGACGAATTCGTGTACTTGGGCTCACTGGTGACTGCCGATAATTACTCCAGCAGAGAAATTCAGAGACGCATATTGTCAGGAAATCGTGCTTACTTTGGACTCCGCAGGACGCTTCGATCGAGTAAAATTCGCCGTCGTACGAAGTTAACTATCTACAAACCGCTAATTAGACCGGTTATCCTTTACGGGCATGAGTCCTGGACAATGCTTGCGGAGGATCAACGCGCACTAGGTGTTTTTGAACGGAAGGTGTTGCGAACCATCTTCGGCGGAGTGCGGATAGAAGACGGTACGTGGAGAAGGCGAATGAACCATGAACTGCACCAGTTGCTGGGAGGACCAACCCTCGTCCAAACGGCCAAGGTCGGGCGGTTACGGTGGGCCGGGAATGTTGTTAGAATGTCGGAGAACAACCCGGTTAAAATGATTCTCGATAATGATCCGACCGATATAAGAATAGGCGCGCAGCGGGCAAGATGGATCGATCAAATTGAGGACGACCTGCGAACCCTTCGCAGCAACCGAGGCTGGTGGCGAACAGCCATGAACCGAGTTGAATGGAGACGCCTCCTGTATACAGCAGAGACCCGCGTGGTCTACGACTGAAAGAGTAAGAGTAAGTAACTAGTCAGGGAAAATAATAAACAGGTACACATCAACCAACAGATTGAAACCAGGATAAATAGGCTAGTAGAGAACATTAACGAACAACAAATAAAAATTACAAAACAAATAATTGCAATGAGATAGGACCTAATCAATAATCGAAATATTAACCATAACATTACAGCTCTAGGAAACATCTTCAAAATTTCATATCAGCTAGACGCAGTTCTCAATCATCTTAACTCAATTTCTGAAACAATTCAATTAGCATAAGCAAATGTAATATCTAAGAGATTTCTGGAAGCAGAAGAAATTAGATTTATCAGCAATAGATTAGAAGAACAAAACATTACCTTATTAACTACGGACCTGCACGCCGTTCACCAATCATCAAAAATATACTTTATTATCTTGGTGCCCCAATTCATGCCTGGCAGCTTTACCATCACACTCTTGGAACCGTTACCCATCGCTGGAAAACCACCAACCCGCACAGCTATCATCAGTAAAGAAGCCTCCTATTTTCTTACCACCCCATGCCAAAGAATCGAAAGCGAGCTACTCTGCAACTCCAAAAATCTACAAGACGTGTCAACAGATGACTGTTGCTCTAATATACTGAGAGGACAGTCCCTTCATTCAGCAACCAACACCGAAATAAAACCATTGACAGAAAACCATATTGTAATCAAAAATGTTACCATAGTTGAATTGATAACCGATTGCAACCTGACAAATCGCAATAACTCTGGAACTTTTCTCATACAGTTCACAGATTGCTCCGTCTCTGTAAACGACAAAAAACTATAGCAGCTTCGAGTTGCACACAAAACAACCCGCAATCATTATACCGTTCGCAGGAATCAAGATAGAAGAAATGTCTTTGGAAACCAGTAATACAATAGAGAAACTGCACAATTTTCAAATACTCAACAGTCAAAAGTTGGAGTATCTACAAACCATACATTCAACAAAACACCTAATACATACGGACCTGTCCATATTTAGTATCATTTTAGAGTTACCATCTCTCATCTGTTTGATAAAGTTCATTAAACAGAGTAAGCTATTCAACAAAGACGAACAACCACTAAAACCAAATTCGGAAAGACCAAACAGTATCGGCCCGGGACGTGCCGAACTTGAGGAAGAAGAAGTTAACGAAATGCGCTAACCGTTCACTTATTTCAACTTTGTCACCAACCGGCAATAGACATAACATAAACATAAAGTACACCAGCAGCAACGCCAGCTTACAGTATCGGATACCAGCTCAGCAGTTACCATGTTTATATAAAGTATCTTTTCCAGAGAATTTAGGGACAAGTGAGGCCTCTGTAAACCTTTTCTAAATTGTAATAAATCACTTTTAGTCTAACCATTGAACAGTACAGTTTATTTTTACGTTTCGTCTTTGACTCATCAGTGCAGAGCAGTTCAAATTGAACGTGTTTTCTGTTAAACGATACGAACTTTTCAGCCGAACTGTTATATATATATATATATATATATATATATATATATATATATATATATATATATATATATATATATATATATATATATATATATATATATATATATATATATATATATATATATATATATATATATATATATATATATATATATATATATATATATATATATATATATATATATATATATATATATATATATATATATATATATATATATATATATATATATATATATATATATATATATATATATATATATATATATATATATATATATATATATATATATATATATATATATATTTATATAACAGTTCGGCTGAAAAGTTCGTATCGTTTAATAGAAACACACATTGTTTTTGCCAAAATTCGTTTTTATTATTCAACATAATTGCCATCAGAGGCGATACAGCGATTATAGCGATCTTCCAACTTTTCGATACCATTTTTGTAGTACGATTTGTCCTTTGCCTCAAAATAGGCCTCAGTTTCAGCGATTACCTCTTCATTGCTTCTAAATTTCTTACCAGCGAGCATTCTCTTGAGGTCTGAGAACAGGAAAAAGTCACTGGGGGGCAAATCTGGAGAATACGGTGGATGAGGGAGCAATTCGAAGCCCAATTCGTTCAATATCAGCATGGTTTTCATCGACTTGTGACACGGTGCATTGTCTTGATAAAACAAAACTTGTTTCTTCTTCAAATACGGCCGTATTTTGAAATTTCATCTCTCAAACGCTCTAATAACGCTATATAATAGTCACTGTTGATGGTTTTTCCCATTTCAAGGTAGTCGATGAAAATTATACCATGCGAATCCCAAAATACAGACGCCATAACCTTACCGGCCGATTGTTGAGTCTTTCCACGCTTTGGGTTCGGTTCATCGCGTGCAGTCCACTCAGCTGACTGTCGATTGGACTCCGGAGTGAAGTGATGGAGCCATGTTTCGTCCATTGTTATATATCGGTTTTATTTCGATATAACAGCTCCAAACACTGCTCAGAATCATCAATTGGTTGTTGTTTTTGATCGATTGTGAGCTCACGCGGCACCCATTTTGCGCAAAGCTTTCTCATATCTAAATATTCGTGAATAATATGTCCAACACGTTCCTTTGATATCTTTAGGGTGTCAGCTATCTCTATCAACTTCACTTTACGGTCATTGAAAATCATTTTGTGGATTGTTTTTCACGTTTTCATTGGTAACAGCCTCTTTTGGACGTCCACTGCGTTCATCGTCTTCGGTGCTCATATTACCAGTACGAAATTTTGCAAACCACTTACGAATTGTTGCTTCGCCCGGTGCAGAGTCTGGATAACACTCATCAAGCCATTTTTTGGTATCGGCGGCACTTTTTTTCATAAAAAATAGTGTTTCATCAACACACGAAATTCCTTTTTTTCCATTTTTTTCACAATAACAAAAGTAGCTTCACTCAAAATGCAATATCTCACAAACTAATAATCAGACAGCTGTCAAATTTATACACGTATCTTTTGAAGGTTGGTACTAACTGAAAATGGTATGGATTTAATTCTAGTGACGCCCTCTCATAGAAACGATACGAACTTTTCAGCCGATCTGTTATATATACATATATATATATATATATATATATATATATATATATATATATATATATATATATATATATATATATATATATATATATATATATATATATATATATATATATATATATATATATATATATATATATATATATATATATATTTATATATATATATATATATAGAGTTCCAAAAAACCATCATGTGGATTACTTATTTTCGATACACTTCTTATTAACACAGTGAAGTTTAAACAGTGGAATTGCTCCTAGCTTCTGGTGAACCAGACAAATACATGCACCTAGTGTACTTTCTGCGCTTGTTCTTTCTGCATTACAGATATTGCTAGAAATTATCGCTCCCGATTAGTGTCCAATAACTCGGAATGCGGCACTAGGGCGGCTTGGCACCGTCTAGGTTGCCTTTTCCTTGCTGTGATATAAAAATTAGACATTGCTTTTGTTTAATTCGAGACCAAGGGATAACGCCTAGCTTTGAGTTAACTGAGCAAATGGGTGGTTTGGATTCGAGGGCCGCCGCTTCAGGTGTAGACTGATGATATTCTCATCGATTTCAAATATCAGCTTAGTCACGCGTTGTGATTCTGGATCGTACCTTTTCTTCTTCGCTAAATAATTTTCGTCAAATTTCGACTATGCACGGATTCGTTGGAACTGGCACTAAACAAATATTTATTCCATTCGTTCAAATATAATCATCCATCATCCGGTCCATCATTTTACCGGATTTCGAAGTTATGCAATGGAAAACATATTTCCCGACTCGGTACAATATGAATGCTATTTCCATCTTACAAAAATTTGGTGAAAGAAAATTCAGAAAATGGGAATAAATAATAATTATGCAAAAAGTGTACAAATGTAGTTAGCATTTGACAAACCTAGGCTTTGGTCTTTTTGGAACCCCAAAAAGTGCATGATGGTCTAGATATTGTAAAAGGCCACAAAACTAGAAACTTGTATGTCAAGGTGTATTTCCGTGCCGATAACTGAATGACTGCAGGAAGTTAAACAATGTAGTCGTGAACCGAATATCCTGCGTTTTTCCCTTACTGTGTTAAGCGAAGCTCTGGTACAGTGAACGATTTCATTCTTCGGGACTCGTTGGATTAAAATGATTGAAGCATTTAAAAAACATCCTTCCATGGTTCGCTATAGCTGTTTATAAGCTAATATATTTGGTTTCTTCTAGTTGTTGTACGATAGGTGCTGAAGATGGAGTGTTCATTACTTTAATTGATAATGGTTAGAGTAGCACAAATCAATCCCCAGCATAAACGTACAGCAACTATGAATCTATCCTTCTGCAAAAATGTAAACCCGAATAAAAAATATTGTAAGAAGACACTACGATTTGCTGTTACAAACCCTTCCACAATTTTGCTTTGACCAATGAAAAATATTTTAATGTATTGTTATACACTATTCAATTGTGAACATGTGGAATACAATCGGCACTTCAGCAGAGAATCTGTGGTAATCGAATTTATTTTTGTTCCGATAGTCACTCAGTTTTAAAAGCACTCAGTTCAAATGATTCACGGTCAAATCTAGTGATTGCATGTCGAACTCAAATTGAATGATTGAATGATTTCGTTGATTTTGAACCAGCTTTATCGCTTTCAACTAGTTGGATAAAGCACAAGATTCGTTCTTGGGCTGCATCCAAACATGTCAGCAACTGGCGCAGCTTGCAAACTTGCGCTCAGACAAAAACATTTTTACCAGATTTGAATCTGAAAATGTCAAAGTGTCTACTGCATTTTTCCAAGCATCATTGCAGTATTCTGGTCAGAGCTCTGACTGGAGATTGCAAACTAAATTATCACATGGCTACTATTCAGCGTGCTGAGTATTATTCGTGTGATTTGAGTGAATGCGATTACGGTACTTCATATCATCTGATACGTAACTGTTCCGCATTGATGCAACTACGTATCTGGGTTTTTGGTTCTCCGTACATGGTTGAGTCTGTGTATGCGGAACTAAAATTAAAGGATGTTTCATCGTTTCTCTTCCAATGTGATAAGGAGCTATAGTCAGAGAGGTTCATCGTTCTTCCTGAAAGAATCCTTTCTGTATTGACCTTAAATAGGTCTTAGCAGATTGTTTGGCATCCTTTATGGGGTGCCGAATTTACTTCTGCTTATACATACTGCGAATCGTTCTGCATTCTTCCGGGAATGCAGAATGGTGTCGCTTTTGTAAAATCTCTAAATCCTGTCGGGGGCTGGAGGTTTTATTAACTGTGCATTTTGGCACCTGCAGATCGTTCAGCATCCTTTCGGGGGTGCAGAACGATTTGTTCCTTTATGTTTTGTGCTGTTTTTCCACCTCGCCCACTTCACAATTCTCTTCCATGTTTCTTGTATCCTTCCCTTCTCATCAGGAAATTGATGAGAAGCTACGGCAAGGCACAAATCTCCTAATAACTAGGGGAACGTGTCACTTTAGTTCTGATTCCTGATTTCTGAACTACGGATCGAATTTGCACGACTTCAAAAAAAAAAAATGAGTGAAAAAGACAGTTCAGTATATTATGCTAATCGAAATTGCGCAAACAGCGAGCATGTCAAATTCAATGAGTATCGAGTTAAGCTGACTCAGTAATAGAGGGATAGATAAAAAATGCGAACAAGTAGCCCTCAGCTTCGACCTATCGAACGTTACTGGGCAATCGTGAAGAGGGTCTTCAAGAAGACTGGTAAGGCAGCTGGAAACACGCAGGAATTCAAAAAAAATGTGGGCTCAAGCGTCCAAAAAATGCGATGCAACACTTGTCCGGAACTTGATGAAGAGCGTTCGATCACAAGTTCGAAAATTCGTGAAGGAATAACTTAAAGGCTATAGCAGGATAAGCATGTAAAATCTGCCCCCAAGGGGAATTCATATTGTTATACCACATTCGAAAGGTCATAGACTGTAAACTATTTTCTCAAAGTTTCAACCCTTTAACTGCCATATTGACGGAGCTAGGGTGGTTCTATTGATTTTTATTTTATTTGATTTTTGAAGAAACTGCTTCTCCGAAAAATTTGAAAAAAATCAGGCATGTTTAAGGCATTATGGGGATGCTTCACAATTTTTTTCAAAATTTTTGAAGATGTATTTCTTTTATTAAAAAATACTAGAAAATTTTGAAACATATTTTTTCCCTCTTCCAATTTTTGCACCACCCTGGATTTTTTAGTGATAAATAAAGAATTTTTGGACATGTTAAAGTGGTATGTTTCCATATTTTTTAAAAATGTGGACGACCAAAATGTTTGATTTTTTCTAAAAAATTAATAACAGTCGACCATGCGTCCCCATCGAATTCTGAGAGAAGGAAACGCATGGTGCTTTTTTCTAGTAGTTTATGCAACTCAAGCGCAGGGCTTAGAAATCAAAGTAACGAAAAGGAGGAAATGAGTTTCAACCTTTGCATAATACATACACGATCATACTTCGGGTACAACCTAGAAAGCTACAAAGCGAGAACTTACTGCTATGTGGTTCATATATGAATGGTAGTAATACATGAACGTCGCGAGTATCACACATATGAAATTCGGTTATGGCAGTCAAGAACTAGAGCGAGTGTCAGTTTTTTACGTGTTGCTGATGGATGTAAAGAAAGAATAATGAAAGAAAGAATGAAAATTTCATTACAGTGTCAAAAGTTATCATAGAGATATTTTTTTTTTTTTTTTTATTAATGACACTTTACCATCTTTGTGGCATTCGTGTCAGATCATAAAGATATGTTATCGAGGGATGTGTACAGTTTTCTGGAAAAATGTATAATAAAGATAAAGTTGGAGTTTTGTGTTTGAAAACTTCAATCGAATATCTTTATGATGGTTTTCATGGTTTGTAGACTGAGAGCGCTGTATATTTTTTTTATTTATTCGAAAATTTAAAACAACAACAGATATAAAAAATAGTGATGCGTTATTTTTCATTTTTGAGTTATAACTTTTGCATAATTTCAAATCAAGCATTTATCGACCTTTTCTATTAAAAAACTTGATTCGCTGAATCGATCTCTTTAATTTTTGGGTATATTGTGTAGAAAGCTCCATATTTTCCAGAAAATATCTGAGAATACATAATTAACTCAGTAAGTGATTTTCATTCTCAGAGGAACGCTTCCAGGTTTTTACAGGTTTAATATGGTCAAATATCATTGAGCTTCGTGATATGCTGGTGTAAATGAGAAAGATTTATTCGTATTTTTGTTCAAATTGCGAACGGGTAGTTCTAATAAGATAATATTATCAATCCTTGGATTGGAACGAGTGCAACAAGTATCGGAATATAGTAGCTCTGGAATAGAAGCTTTTGAAAAGGATGTTCTGCCAAGTAATTTTGGATTTAAAGCTTTATCACGAGATGACCCAATTGAGACACACAGATCACAAAAAAGCTATTCGGGCCGGTAATAAGTCTCATTTTTAAAAGCTTACAAGTACTATATCGAGTACACTACAAATTCGACTGGATATTTGGGAATCCAGCGCCGTTGCTGTAAATGCGTTATTGGCAATAGAACTGTTGGTTGCTGTTCACACGAGGCCGCCATTATTCACTACCTTTTTTTATGCTCGGTTTTTATCCAGAATTGTGAGACCGGCGAAAATATTGTCAGAAATGCTTAAATGAGAACAGCTACCAAGTGACGATGATAATTCTATAGAATAAACGAAAAGAATCAGAGAGAAACTGGGTGCATTGAAACAGCAATGTTTTTTTATAACATTTTTATCCCATATCGTATTTAAATAAAAAATACAGTCAATAATTTTCAGAAATTTTTTCGTGACCTTTCTTACATGAAACTTCTTAATCATTTCATAAAGACAATTGAAGTTTCAATTTAATAATTGACCCTTTTGAGTCTTAGTTCTGACTCCTACTGCGTCCATTAGTTCATCCAATAGCAAAATTATATTAAAAATGATGTGCTGATAAAAAAAAACTCCAAGTGGGTTATGAAATCAACCACAAAATGTATAAAAATTTCAGCTTATTTTAAAATTTGTAGCAGTTCATCGTTCATATGCTTTATTAAACTCAAGTTGATGTGACTATATTAGTATTATATTATGATAAGAATTCTATGTAAAAGTGATGCTACGGCGAAGAACAACTTATGTAAATTGCCTTAAGAAATAAACGTATTTATGGAAAAACAATTCTAAGAAATCAATTCCAACCTTCATCAGTGGCCACTTTTGTTTGACACCAATATAAAAAAGAAAAAAATATATTCACTGCTGTTTCAACTCGCTATGTACAAGGTGAGATGAAAAAACTGCAACAAAGTAAAACGCCATAATTTTTTCATTTTTTTTTTAAATTTTATTGAATGAAAGCAAAAAATGTCGGAAATAACATCAAATTTGAGAATCGGTTTAGATTTGTTCGAATTGGCCACCTTTGGCACGAACTATGGCCTTCAAACGGCCAATGAAACCATCACACGCTGCCCGAAAGTGGCTCTGCGGTATTTTGTCCCATTCTCGGCGAAGCGCTTGCTTGAGATGATCGACACTTTGGTATTTTTTAGTGCCAACCTTGCTTTCCAAAATACCCCAGGCACAATAGTCCAACGGATTGGCATCCGGAGATTTTGGTGGCCATTGTGCGGTGGAAATGAAGCGAGGAACCTCATTTCTTAACCATTCTTGGGTGGCGCGTGCTGAGTGCGATGGTGCTGAGTCCTGTTGGAATGTCCAAGGTCTGCGGCCGAAATGTTTGCGTGCCCAGGGCTTCAGAACTCCCTCCAAAATATTTTCGCGATAGATTTGCGCATTTATTTTGACCCCACGGTCGATGAATACGAGCGGCGAGCGACCATCGGCTGTTATGGCGGCCCACACCATCACAATGGCCGGCTTTTGAGTTCTGGTGGCCAACCGAAGTTGCAAATTTTCAGCTGACCTCTCTGGCAAGTAAACACGATCATTTTGTTTGTTTACAAACTGCTGGATAACGAATGGTTTCTCATCGGAGAAAACCAAATTCGGCAGTTCACCACTTTCGGCCAAGCGAAGCAACTCTTTAGCTTTTTCGAGTCTAACTTTTTTTTGCGCATCAGTAAGATCTTGCACTTTTTGGAACTTCAATGGCTTTAGTCCAAGCTCATTTTTCAATATTTGCCGAATGGCATATTGCGATATGTTCAGCTCACGAGCCATTTTTCGGCCACTGCGACGCGGATTTCGTTCAATTCGCTTCTTCACTTTTCGAACCATTTCTGCCGATGTTGCTGTTTTTTTTCGTCCACTTCCTTGACGTCGGGCTACGCTACCAGTATCACGGTAACGAGCGATGGTACGAGACACAAAAGATTTATTCACTTTTAAATGCTGGAGGGCTCTAACGATAGCCACTTGTGGTTTTCCAGCCAAATGCAAAGCAATCACACTATCACACTTGAATTCCATCACAAATAACTTTTTTTCTGAAAAATTCCCACCAAAATGCTTTTGTGCGCTTGTAAATAATATAATGAGCTGTCACTAGAATAAATCTGACAGCTGTGGGACGAGCGGTTTAGAAATGACAGCAGTCTGAAGTTGGTTGCAGTTTTTTCATCTCACCTTGTATTTAGTGAAATGTACAGAGCTGGCAAAAAGAAAACCGCGTTGTACGAGACCCAACAGTGCAAATCGATTTGACCATTTCATGAAACACTATCGAATCATCGAATTATATACAGTCACTCGCTCTACACACTTATTTTCGGATTTTGAGTTCGGTAATATTTTTACTGGAAAATTCGTTATTTTTATCAAAATTACCGATTAGTCTGCTGTTCTTATAAAAATTGACGTATTCAGCATTTTTTGTTACCGAAATTCAGCTCTTCAAAAACATGTACTGAAAATTTGGCAATTATCTACCGAACTGTCTTCACTTTGAAATTATTCGGTAAATTTAATAGAAATCGTGCTGATCGATCAGTAATTTATCGATTTTTAGCGAATTGTTCGGTAAAGAGTACCGAATCAATTTGTAAAACGCAAGCACATAGCACGCCATATTTGTTTTTGTATACTGTGATCGAAGTGACGCGAAGAAATGGGAACTTATCCTAAAGATAATCCCGTATCGATTGCTTTCAACGGATATTTGGTGAATAATGTACTCTACTTTTTCTAAAATTCTCAATGGTTATGAATTGTTGCACTTTATGCTAAAAAGTATTTTTACTATTTTCATTTAAGATTACATTAGACTTCGAAAGACTTGGACAAGGCATAAAAGATATTGAAGAGCGATTCAATGTTTTGAAACTGATGATTCTTCACAAATACCGAGAATTGTATCAACATATTGCAGATGGTATTGAAACTAAAATAATTGACATCTTAAAATATATAATTTGGATATTTTTATAGAAACTATTAGAACGATAATTCGAAAGTATAATCCTTCTCGGGGCGTTAAAAGAACAAAGGATGCAGATACAGAAAAAATAAACCCGTTAAACGGTATAATTCAGTGGTTAAAGGTAAATAACTGTAATTTTTGTTTTTTAAATTCCGTCTTTTTAATACCATCACAAAGAACGAATCTAATATTAGTTTTAATTATTTACGCTGTTATATCTGTGAATTTATATGTGTTATTCCAGGTTGATGACCCGTTTCCTGAGATTAATTCCTATATCCCGATACTACTTTACAAAGCTGAAGAAGGAGCTATTATTTGGCGCGATCCTAAAATTCCATTAGAGGGAGAAATTCTGTACTGCTTCGTATTGCTGTGCCAGTGTTTTGAAGTATTCAACTGTAAAAGCCATCCTTCCGATAAACTGTTTTATTTGTTCATTATGAACACTTTATATGGTATTGGAACTCTTAAAATTAATGTTTTTTAAATCAAAAATAACGTAGAGCAATCAGTTGTTTTTCCGAAATTTCAAATGAAATAATTTAATCATTCAAAATTAATTTTCTGCTGCACTGAACTGTAAAAATTACTGATTCAATCAGTTGGTTTAACCGCTGGCTCGGTAACTTTTCAACGTAAAACAAATGCAAAGCAATATTTACTGAATCCTCATCAACATTTGCTGACCAGTACAGTTAAAAATGACAATTCGAACAAACTTCAGTTTTACTGAACGTTCGTCAATTAATAAATTACTGAACAGATTACCGTACGTTCAGCTGTGTAAAAGTCGGTAAAATATTGCTGAAGTCGGTAAAGAAAACTAAGTGTGTAGTTCTTGACTGCCGTAACCGAACTGCATATGTGTGATACTCGCAACGTTCATATATTACTACCATTCATATATAAACCACATACCAGTAAGTTCTCGCTTTGTAGCTTTCTAGGTTGTACCCGAAGTATGATCGTGTATGTATTATGCAAAGGTTGATACTCATTTCCTTCTTTTCGTTACTTTGATTTCTAAGCCCTGCGCTTGAGTTGCATCATAAACTACTAGAACAAAGCACCATGCGTTTCCATTTTAAGAGAACTTTATGGGAACGCATGGTCGACTACTACTAGAAACTGCTAAGATAAAGCACCATGCGTTTCCTTTTCTCAGAATATGATGGGAACGCATGGTCGACTGTTGTTGATTTTTTAGAAAAAATTAAATATTTTGGTCGTCCACATTTTTAAAAAATATGAAAACATACCATTTTAACATGTCCAAAAATTCTTTATTTATCACTAAAAAATCCAGGGTGGTGCAAAAATTGGAAGAGGGAAAAAATATGTTTCAAAATTTTCTAGTATTTTTTAATAAAAGAAATACATCTTCAAAAATTTTGAAAAAAATTGTGAAGCATCCCCATAATGCCTTAAACATGCCTGATTTTTTTCAAATTTTTCGGAGAAGCAGTTTCTTCAAAAATCAAATAAAATAAAAATCAATAGAACCACCCTAGCTCCGTCAATATGGCAGTTAAAGGGTTGAAACTTTGAGAAAATTGTTTCCAGTCTATGACCTTTCGAATGTGGTATAACAATATGAATTCCCTTTGGGGGCAGATTGCACATGGTTATCCTGCTATAGCCTTTCATCCGGTTTTCACTATGCTCAAGTTTAATCTCGTACAATAAAGGATCTTTTTAGTTTGAATAAAATATCGTATATATATATATATATATATATATATATATATATATATATATATATATATATATATATATATATATATATATATATATATATATATATATATATATATATATATATATATATATATATATATATATATATATATATATATATATACTTCCGTCACTTTTTTATATATACTATAACTTTTGATAGAAAGCAGATAGCGTCATCCCGACTTTCATGTGTGTGTTATAGCAGCACGTTCTTTTTGTGCGCTTGAAACAAATTTTAATTGCGTGAAAATGAACACAAAAGTATTTTCGTCTCAAGACTTTTTACAGACTTTTGAAACTTTGAATGTTTGCAAACATTCGTTTTTGCTAGCTGAAATTATTGTATTACCGGGCATCTCAGGAAGATATGCAACACGTGGACAACTTGACGGTGTCAATACCGTCATATAAGTATAAGCTTTGGTTCTCTGTTTCTGTTAGCCATGGCGACTTCAAACAAATCGTCCAAGTCAAGGAAAATGGATTTTAATACACTGATTAATGCCATTAAACGTTGTTTAGTGGATAAGAAGCCAATAAATTTGACTGCAGCAACGTTTTCAATTCCGCGAAGCCGTTGAAAGACTGGCCTAATCAACATCACAGTCGAAGTCACCATCAGACAATGAAGACTTTTATCCAAAACGCCTCCGAAAAGAATAAATTCCGTTTTTTCTTTGAATAGTTGCAGTTTTTACTTATATTTTTCCATTTTTAGCGAAATTTCTTGGGGTGCCGGAAACCGAACACCTTTTTTGAAATGGCCAAAATTTATCACTTTACTAAATTGGTAATAAAGTTTTTTCAATCGATTGAATCAACTTAGTTTCTTATTCAGTTGTTAGTTAGGGACCTTAGCTTTTCATTGATGTATATATGTCCGCATAATGTGCACTTAGTCAGAAGTTATAAGCTTAAAAGAAAAAGGTGCCGGTAACCGAACACTCTCCCCTACCTCTACCGGAAACTGGGCAGTAGGGATGTCCGATACCGAGTTGATACTTTGAGGTATCGATACTTTCATTCAAGAATCGGGTATTTTTGGTATCGTTATCGCATCAGAGAGATACTGTTAGTATCGATACTTTTGGTCTTCCCATCACGAGAAAACTTTTTTTTTGTTTCATGTATAGAGGCTTTAACCATAAGGTCATTTATCTCTTCGGGTCAGAAAAACTTTCCAACCGTATGTGTGGGGTTGAGAATCGAGCCCAGGTGGGGTGCGTAAAATGCTTCACGCTATACGCGCTATGGAACATTTTTATTTCTTCGGCTTCGACGAAACGCTGAGCAGACATGGCCAAACACTGCACTGCACTGCATGCTTCAAATAACCACCGATACCGCGTGTATTGAGAATGCCATTGCGTGCCAGTGCACAAAGAGAAACACGAAACGCAATATCCGAAGCCACGGTGCTCGTGGCGCTGTTTTATTTTCGGCACAGGTGTTTCAAGTTTCGGTGTACACCGAAACCGCGTGTTTTCAGTTTCGTTAAACATCGGAGCGGAGTATTCATTTCACGCTCACTCTCTTTCAGTGCGGCTAATAGCGATGGAATAATAGCAATAGCAATTGGCTTTTAGTGTAGTATTCGTCTATCGACATAAAGGTTATGACATGAAAATTGTTGAGAAATTAAGTGAAACGTGAAATCAACACAAGGTGGCGTGCGGAAATTCTTTGGCGTGGGCCAAAGGTCGCGAAAGGCGAAGTGCAATCTATGTTGCGATGAATATGCGTATACTGGTGGCACAAGCAATTTATGCAGAGCAAAAGAATTGTAGAAAAATCTGGTTGTGATTATGAATTGATGTGGAAAAATTTAGACGTACTGAACATCAAATGCAAATTTCTCTGTTTTATAATAAATATCGCAGATAAATCACACATTATTAAATCGAAATAACGTATTGAGTTTATTAAATTACCTTAACTGAATACTTTATATTATTCTGATATGAAACTATGCATCTTTTCGTGCTATATTACAACCTTTAGAACGACACCAAGATTGTTGTGATATTATATCGTAATCGCTGCACATCAGTAGTTAGTAGTGATGTGCAGCAATTTTAATGTAATATCACAAATAAGTTGGTGTCGTTCTAAAGGTTGTAATATTACACGAAAAGATGCGTAATTTCCTATCAGAATCGTCTAAGTATTCAGTTAATACGATGTAATCTACTACATATAGAAAATTATTGCATTTGATGTTTAGTACATCTAATTTTTTTTCACCTCGATTGATAATCCCATTGAGATCGTTACAATATTTTTTGCTGTGTGGAAACACCTTTCTGTACATCATTAAAAAACGTCACAGTCGACAATCATATTTTATTTCAAAATTCAAAAAATTCTTGTGATTTTACATCTCATAAGATGCACATAATTCGAGCGTCATATTCCACACCAATTTATATTCAAGAATTGTGTGGTTTGAAAATTACATGACTTGAAATCGAATGTAATAAAATGCACTGTATTGTAATGTAATAAAAACAAAAAAAAACCTGTTTTAATCCACCTAGTGGTGTAATGATGCCTTTCTCATATCAATCATACTATCATATATAATACTGTGGTATTCTTCAAAATAATTCTCTGCTATTCTTGAAAGAATAACAAAAATCGGTTTGTTTGACCGTCTACTGATAAAAACTATCAATTGAAAAAGATTTGAGGTCGATTTAGAATTTTTTTAAAGGTTTTTCCCATTTTCAGTGATGGTATACAATTTTTAACACACTTTACCCTATATTTCCGGATTCGGAAGTCGGATCCGCGTGAAATTCAGGAATTACGCATGGGACCACAGGACCTTTCATTTAAATCTAAGTTTGTGAAAATCGGTCGCGCCATCTATGAGAAAAATTAGAACACATATTTTCTTTTCTTTGCACATTTTACCCCATAACTCCCGAACCGGAAGTCGGATCCAAATAATAATCGGGAATTTTCTATGGGACCTCAAGACATTTCATTTGAACCTAAGTTTGTGAAAATCGGATCAGCCATCTCTGAGAAAAAAATAGTGCACTTATTTTCACAATTTTTTGCACATTTTACCCCATAATTCCGGATCCGGAAGTCGGATTCGCATGAAATTCAGGAATTACGCATGGGACAGTTTGTGAAAATCGGTCGCGCCATCTATGAGAAAAATTAAAACACATATTTTCATTTTTTTTTGCACATTTTACCCCATAAATCCCGAACCGGAAGTCGGATCCAAATAATTTTCAGGAATTTTGTATGGGACCACAAGACCTTTCATTTGAACCTAAGTTTGTGAAAATCGGTTCTGCCATCTCTGAAAAAAGCTAGTGCACTTATTTTCACAATTTTTTGCACATTTTACCCCATAATTCCGGAACCGGAAGTTAGATTCAAATAATATTCAGGAATTTTGTATGGGACCACAAGACCTTTCATTTGAATCTAAGTTTGTGAAAATCGGTTCAGCCATCTCCGAGAAAAGTTATTGCAAAAAAACGTTACATACACACATACGCACATACACACACACATACACACACATACACATGCACACACATACAAATACAGACATTTTGCGTACTCGACTAACTGAGTCGAATGGTATATGACACTCGGCCCTCCGGGTCTCGGTTCAAAAGTCGGTTTTCACAGTGATTGCAAAACCTTTCTATATGAGAAAGGCAAAAAGATTGACAATAGCGCGACTTGAACCGAGAAACATTAGATCACAAAGCATGTCATTTAATCAACTCAGCCACAGAAGCACATATCTGTCGAATGTATAATTGATACATTTAAATCCAGACAGCGGCACTTGTTAGCCGAGTACAAATTACACTCGAAGCCTGTAAAATTCTGTCTAAATTTAATATTGCGTCATTTGGCATGTAAGTAGCTATAAATTGTATCGTTTGTAAACATTTGTCACATGTAAAATTCATAATTTCTTTCTATTTTTGTAACAATTGCTGCTCAAGTATCAATTGATACTTACAAGCAGTGCAGTAAAATTTCATTTTCAATCGAATAATATAAGATGAAAATGAAATTTATGGCCACTGACCGTCAGCATATCCCTTCTAATTCATTTGACTTTTGGTGCCATTTTCAAGTGAAGCTCCCGGAATTAATCGTCAGTTGAATAATCGTACCTAGTCATTTGAAGTTTTGCTTGCTCAGTTTCAAGTGCCAAGTAGTCTTGGTCAGAGATGGCATTTCACCAGAGTTATACACGCTAGAGTCAGATTTTTGCCACACCAAGGATGAAAAAACGAAGCACCGCACAAAGAGGAAAGCGCACTTCTTCTCAGTGTCGAATAGACAGCATTTGAGTGTGTGCTTGTGGTTAAAGCAGCTGGCGCGAGTGAAACACATTCTCTTCGCATGAATCGCTCACACGCGCTCTCGTCTAAATACACCCAAGTGACTTTTGCTGCCATTTTCAAGTGAAGCTCCCGGAATTAATCGTCAGTTGAATAATCGTACCTAGTCATTTGAAGTTTTGCTTGCTCAGTTTCAAGTGCCAAGTAATCTTGGTCAGAGATGGCATTTCACCAGAGTTATACACGCTAGAGTCAGATTTTTGCCACACCAAGGATGAAAAAAACGAAGCACCGCACAAAGAGGAAAGCGCACTTCTTCTCAGTGTCGAATAGACAGCATTTGAGTGTGTGCTTGTGGTTAAAGCAGCTGGCGCGAGTGAAACACATTCTCTTCGCATGAATCGCTCACACGCGCTCTCGTCTAAATACACCCAAGTGACCACTGGCGCGTGATTGTGAGCGAACACTTCTGTGAACTTCAATTAAAAGAGAGTAGATCTGGCCTTGCTATGAAAAATTTGCAAGGAAAACCGAAAATTTTACGATAAATTGTTTTATTTTGCTGATTTTGCGTGTCCACGCTTCATCTACGAAAACCATACAGCAGAGTGCTCACCGGCGTGTACACCTCTGTGAAAGTATCTGCATCCTCCTCAGAGAATTTATTAGCTAATGCTCTAGCACTTTGGTGCGATTCAGTGGAAGAGGTAAAAGGAAATAAACAAACGCACTCATGATGCGTGCACACTTACACAACAGCGGTGTATAAATGTGAAAGAGAAGAGCTCTCGTTGAAGTTGTCAGTGCGAGGGGAGAAATTTTGCTTGCTCTTCGTCACACAGAGGAGATAGACATCTCTGGTCTTGGTAGTAAGCAATTTCGAACGAATAGAATTATAAATGGAGTATAGTGTTAAAAATGAAAACTTAAGGAAGAAACAATTAATTTATGTGTATTCTGTGATTGATATTTCAGCTATCTGATTAGTCTTTCATCTATTATCTTGAACCAATTCGAATGCTTACATGAACCTTATTCGAAGACCGCTCTCACACCATTGAAAGAGATATTTTGTTACTTCAAGAGATCAACTGACGGTGGTTAAACTGAGCCTCGATTGAAGCGAAACGAGTGATGAACTGAATGCTGAAAGTTTACTACAGTGGAGAGATGGTCAATGTGTTCCACATTCAGTTTCAATTGAATTGAATGAAGTTTTACTGCACTGCTTACAAGTATCGATACTTTATTGCCTTTTGATACCTTTTATCGATACCCGAAATTTCGGTACCCTGATATCCTAGGTATCGATACTTTTCCTTCCGAGTACCATCCCTACTGGGCAGCATACATTCGAATTATTTTCTTCGGTTTTTCGTTACCCTCCTGTGTTTTTCGTTTCAACATTACTCTGTACCGCGTTGTTTCTAAATGCTGAAATCAATGATGTACTATTAGAATACTGAAATCACGTTACCATACAAATTCAAGTTAAAAGCTTCCGAACCGATTGGTAGTTATATAAATTATATAAATCCATCCACAGATCACTGAGTTAAGCGCTATTCACTATTCACAGTTAAGCCGTGAAGTATCCGGAACGGGACTAGACCGGATCCCGTCTAGGTTACACTTCAAATTTGTTTAATACAACTCCATGTGAATATTCTCACTAGACCGTGTCGTACCCGTGTCTGTAACGACACACGTCCGAAGCACGGTCAAAGCATGCGTTGACTCAAAGACGCTCTTTTGCGATCGCTGCGCTGTCCGAGTGGCGAGCTTTGAACTAAGCGATTGTGATAATTTTCAGATTTTGCTTGAAGATTCGAACAAAATGCAGGGCTTTTATACTTTTTTTTCTTATGAATCGAAT
Organism: Malaya genurostris; assembly: GCF_030247185.1. Classification (NCBI taxonomy): domain Eukaryota; kingdom Metazoa; phylum Arthropoda; class Insecta; order Diptera; family Culicidae; genus Malaya; species Malaya genurostris. Next base: position 141,439,973 of record NC_080572.1, on the reverse strand, counting down.
ACTAACATACAAAAACGTGTGAAAATTTGGTAAAAAAAATCGATCATTAATGATTCACTAACTTTCCGTGGTATGTTTGATTGATATTTACGGAGAAATCGTAACATGGAATACAAAATTCGAAGAAGTGAGGTTGGGTACTGTTTTCATATCTGGGATATTCTTTGTTTTTCGGGTTAGATTTTAAGATTAATTGATAAATTATGATCAAAAGTTTTATGACTAGTCTATTTAATCATGTATGTGAACTGAAAATTTTAAATTTCATCCGAGATTGTCAGGAGTATAGGACAATTTGAAATCATATGTTTGATGACAACAAGTGAATAATCGTTTTTCTTACCCATATTTGTAAGCTTTTGCCATCTGCATTCTTTCAAACTCAAGTGAATTGAAAAATTCGTCAAAAATTTTTCTAAATACATTACATCGTCGATTAGTTTTTCGGTAATTACACGACACATTTCATGAACAATCTTGTAGACAGTCCCAAGTCTGTAACTAAATGCTATGGTTTTTGCGTGTCCTGTTGCTAAATATCTGAAATCATGAGACGAACACAAACTATAAGCCATCTTAATGATCGTTATACAGTTTTTGGTTGGAGTTTTTTTTGACATTTACAAATAAATCTTGTTAACAAATCAATGAAAATATCTTAAAAAACCCTCCTTAATCCACCTAGTGGTGTGACTCTTCTTTCATAACAGTCTCATGAAAATATATTTCATACTTTTATTAAATAATTTTGGATACTAATTTTGACACCAATTGATTCAGATTGATTCGAGTAGTTCACAAAAGCATGCTTCAGTGTATATGTCACACAGTCATCATTTTTCCAAACTAGTGCTTGACATTTGCGTTGCCTATTTGTATGATGGGGGTACATGAAATTTCCGAAATTGAAAAAAAATTGATGCTAAAAGGCTTAAAATTGCATGAATTGCATCAAGATTTAGTGTCATCTCATTGAATGAATTGCATCAAGATTTAGTGTCATGAATTGCATCAAAATTTAGTGTTATCTCACAAAAAAAGTCCCAGAAAGTTGTTAAAAAAACTTATATCATCATATCTCTGGAACCATCATTAAACTATCATATCTCATTATCACTTATGCCATTATATCTCTGGAACCAAAAGTCTCAGCCATTTGGTCTTCGAACTTGATCAATGGTCCGATAGTAGCTTTCGAACGAGCATAAGTTTGTTAAAGTCGGTTCAGCAATCTATAAGAAAATTGAGCGCGTAAAAATACAACGCGTTTTGTCGGTTACGTCACTTATACAACCATATCTCTGGAACCGAAAGTCACAGCCATTTGATATTCGAACTTGATGAAAAGCTCAACAGTAGCTTTTAAACGAGCATAAGTTTGATAAAATTGGTTCAGCCATCTCTGAGAAAATTGAGCGCGTAAAAATACAACGCGTTTCGTCGGTTACGTCACATATACAATCATATCTCCGGAACCAGAAGTCACAGCCATTCGATCTACGAACTTGATCAATGGCCCGACAGTAGCTTTTAAACGAGCATAAGTTTGAAGTCGGATCCAAATAATAATCGGGAATTTTCTATGGGACCTCAAGACATTTCATTTGAACCTAAGTTTGTGAAAATCGGATCAGCCATCTCTGAGAAAAAAATAGTGCACTTATTTTCACAATTTTTTGCACATTTTACCCCATAATTCCGGATCCGGAAGTCGGATTCGCATGAAATTCAGGAATTACGCATGGGACAGTTTGTGAAAATCGGTCGCGCCATCTATGAGAAAAATTAAAACACATATTTTCATTTTTTTTTGCACATTTTACCCCATAAATCCCGAACCGGAAGTCGGATCCAAATAATTTTCAGGAATTTTGTATGGGACCACAAGACCTTTCATTTGAACCTAAGTTTGTGAAAATCGGTTCTGCCATCTCTGAAAAAAGCTAGTGCACTTATTTTCACAATTTTTTGCACATTTTACCCCATAATTCCGGAACCGGAAGTTAGATTCAAATAATATTCAGGAATTTTGTATGGGACCACAAGACCTTTCATTTGAATCTAAGTTTGTGAAAATCGGTTCAGCCATCTCCGAGAAAAGTTATTGCAAAAAAACGTTACATACACACATACGCACATACACACACACATACACACACATACACATGCACACACATACAAATACAGACATTTTGCGTACTCGACTAACTGAGTCGAATGGTATATGACACTCGGCCCTCCGGGTCTCGGTTGCAAAACCTTTCTATATGAGAAAGGCAAAAAGATTGACAATAGCGCGACTTGAACCGAGAAACATTAGATCACAAAGCATGTCATTTAATCAACTCAGCCACAGAAGCACATATCTGTCGAATGTATAATTGATACATTTAAATCCAGACAGCGGCACTTGTTAGCCGAGTACAAATTACACTCGAAGCCTGTAAAATTCTGTCTAAATTTAATATTGCGTCATTTGGCATGTAAGTAGCTATAAATTGTATCGTTTGTAAACATTTGTCACATGTAAAATTCATAATTTCTTTCTATTTTTGTAACAATTGCTGCTCAAGTATCAATTGATACTTACAAGCAGTGCAGTAAAATTTCATTTTCAATCGAATAATATAAGATGAAAATGAAATTTATGGCCACTGACCGTCAGCATATCCCTTCTAATTCATTTGACTTTTGGTGCCATTTTCAAGTGAAGCTCCCGGAATTAATCGTCAGTTGAATAATCGTACCTAGTCATTTGAAGTTTTGCTTGCTCAGTTTCAAGTGCCAAGTAGTCTTGGTCAGAGATGGCATTTCACCAGAGTTATACACGCTAGAGTCAGATTTTTGCCACACCAAGGATGAAAAAACGAAGCACCGCACAAAGAGGAAAGCGCACTTCTTCTCAGTGTCGAATAGACAGCATTTGAGTGTGTGCTTGTGGTTAAAGCAGCTGGCGCGAGTGAAACACATTCTCTTCGCATGAATCGCTCACACGCGCTCTCGTCTAAATACACCCAAGTGACTTTTGCTGCCATTTTCAAGTGAAGCTCCCGGAATTAATCGTCAGTTGAATAATCGTACCTAGTCATTTGAAGTTTTGCTTGCTCAGTTTCAAGTGCCAAGTAATCTTGGTCAGAGATGGCATTTCACCAGAGTTATACACGCTAGAGTCAGATTTTTGCCACACCAAGGATGAAAAAAACGAAGCACCGCACAAAGAGGAAAGCGCACTTCTTCTCAGTGTCGAATAGACAGCATTTGAGTGTGTGCTTGTGGTTAAAGCAGCTGGCGCGAGTGAAACACATTCTCTTCGCATGAATCGCTCACACGCGCTCTCGTCTAAATACACCCAAGTGACCACTGGCGCGTGATTGTGAGCGAACACTTCTGTGAACTTCAATTAAAAGAGAGTAGATCTGGCCTTGCTATGAAAAATTTGCAAGGAAAACCGAAAATTTTACGATAAATTGTTTTATTTTGCTGATTTTGCGTGTCCACGCTTCATCTACGAAAACCATACAGCAGAGTGCTCACCGGCGTGTACACCTCTGTGAAAGTATCTGCATCCTCCTCAGAGAATTTATTAGCTAATGCTCTAGCACTTTGGTGCGATTCAGTGGAAGAGGTAAAAGGAAATAAACAAACGCACTCATGATGCGTGCACACTTACACAACAGCGGTGTATAAATGTGAAAGAGAAGAGCTCTCGTTGAAGTTGTCAGTGCGAGGGGAGAAATTTTGCTTGCTCTTCGTCACACAGAGGAGATAGACATCTCTGGTCTTGGTAGTAAGCAATTTCGAACGAATAGAATTATAAATGGAGTATAGTGTTAAAAATGAAAACTTAAGGAAGAAACAATTAATTTATGTGTATTCTGTGATTGATATTTCAGCTATCTGATTAGTCTTTCATCTATTATCTTGAACCAATTCGAATGCTTACATGAACCTTATTCGAAGACCGCTCTCACACCATTGAAAGAGATATTTTGTTACTTCAAGAGATCAACTGACGGTGGTTAAACTGAGCCTCGATTGAAGCGAAACGAGTGATGAACTGAATGCTGAAAGTTTACTACAGTGGAGAGATGGTCAATGTGTTCCACATTCAGTTTCAATTGAATTGAATGAAGTTTTACTGCACTGCTTACAAGTATCGATACTTTATTGCCTTTTGATACCTTTTATCGATACCCGAAATTTCGGTATCCTGATATCCTAGGTATCGATACTTTTCCTTCCGAGTACCATCCCTACTGGGCAGCATACATTCGAATTATTTTCTTCGGTTTTTCGTTACCCTCCTGTGTTTTTCGTTTCAACATTACTCTGTACCGCGTTGTTTCTAAATGCTGAAATCAATGATGTACTATTAGAATACTGAAATCACGTTACCATACAAATTCAAGTTAAAAGCTTCCGAACCGATTGGTAGTTATATAAATTATATAAATCCATCCACAGATCACTGAGTTAAGCGCTATTCACTATTCACAGTTAAGCCGTGAAGTATCCGGAACGGGACTAGACCGGATCCCGTCTAGGTTACACTTCAAATTTGTTTAATACAACTCCATGTGAATATTCTCACTAGACCGTGTCGTACCCGTGTCTGTAACGACACACGTCCGAAGCACGGTCAAAGCATGCGTTGACTCAAAGACGCTCTTTTGCGATCGCTGCGCTGTCCGAGTGGCGAGCTTTGAACTAAGCGATTGTGATAATTTTCAGATTTTGCTTGAAGATTCGAACAAAATGCAGGGCTTTTATACTTTTTTTTCTTATGAATCGAATACTAACATACAAAAACGTGTGAAAATTTGGTAAAAAAAATCGATCATTAATGATTCACTAACTTTCCGTGGTATGTTTGATTGATATTTACGGAGAAATCGTAACATGGAATACAAAATTCGAAGAAGTGAGGTTGGGTACTGTTTTCATATCTGGGATATTCTTTGTTTTTCGGGTTAGATTTTAAGATTAATTGATAAATTATGATCAAAAGTTTTATGACTAGTCTATTTAATCATGTATGTGAACTGAAAATTTTAAATTTCATCCGAGATTGTCAGGAGTATAGGACAATTTGAAATCATATGTTTGATGACAACAAGTGAATAATCGTTTTTCTTACCCATATTTGTAAGCTTTTGCCATCTGCATTCTTTCAAACTCAAGTGAATTGAAAAATTCGTCAAAAATTTTTCTAAATACATTACATCGTCGATTAGTTTTTCGGTAATTACACGACACATTTCATGAACAATCTTGTAGACAGTCCCAAGTCTGTAACTAAATGCTATGGTTTTTGCGTGTCCTGTTGCTAAATATCTGAAATCATGAGACGAACACAAACTATAAGCCATCTTAATGATCGTTATACAGTTTTTGGTTGGAGTTTTTTTTGACATTTACAAATAAATCTTGTTAACAAATCAATGAAAATATCTTAAAAAACCCTCCTTAATCCACCTAGTGGTGTGACTCTTCTTTCATAACAGTCTCATGAAAATATATTTCATACTTTTATTAAATAATTTTGGATACTAATTTTGACACCAATTGATTCAGATTGATTCGAGTAGTTCACAAAAGCATGCTTCAGTGTATATGTCACACAGTCATCATTTTTCCAAACTAGTGCTTGACATTTGCGTTGCCTATTTGTATGATGGGGGTACATGAAATTTCCGAAATTGAAAAAAAATTGATGCTAAAAGGCTTAAAATTGCATGAATTGCATCAAGATTTAGTGTCATCTCATTGAATGAATTGCATCAAGATTTAGTGTCATGAATTGCATCAAAATTTAGTGTTATCTCACAAAAAAAGTCCCAGAAAGTTGTTAAAAAAACTTATATCATCATATCTCTGGAACCATCATTAAACTATCATATCTCATTATCACTTATACCATTATATCTCTGGAACCAAAAGTCTCAGCCATTTGGTCTTCGAACTTGATCAATGGTCCGATAGTAGCTTTCGAACGAGCATAAGTTTGTTAAAGTCGGTTCAGCAATCTATAAGAAAATTGAGCGCGTAAAAATACAACGCGTTTTGTCGGTTACGTCACTTATACAACCATATCTCTGGAACCGAAAGTCACAGCCATTTGATATTCGAACTTGATGAAAAGCTCAACAGTAGCTTTTAAACGAGCATAAGTTTGATAAAATTGGTTCAGCCATCTCTGAGAAAATTGAGCGCGTAAAAATACAACGCGTTTCGTCGGTTACGTCACATATACAATCATATCTCCGGAACCAGAAGTCACAGCCATTCGATCTACGAACTTGATCAATGGCCCGACAGTAGCTTTTAAACGAGCATAAGTTTGATAAAATTGGTTCAGCCATCTCTGAGCAACTTGAGCGCGTTTAAACATCTTCGAAATGTGCACACACACACATAGACATTTTCTGATCTCGTCGAACTGACTCGAATGGTATATAACACTATTAGTCTCCGAGGTTCCGTTCATGAGATTCGATTTCGTAAGATTCAGTGTCACCTCGAAAAAAAATTTTTTGAAAAAATCGACTTTTTGGGAAATATCAAAATTTTTTTAAGTCCCAGAAAGTTGACTTTGGTAATTTCATGTACTCCCCCCTATGGTGCTTTAACAAGATCGAAAAATTTTCCAACCTTAACCACCGGGCAGCACCCTTTACGCATGTCCGATTTAGCTCAAATTTTGCATTTTTCGGATTGCATTTTTACATGACATTTTTCAAGATGCTTAAACTTTTGAGCACTAGCGCTTTACGAAATTAGAGGTGATCCCAAAATATTGGCACCCATCAGAGCGGTAAATCGGTTCAGCCATCTCTGAGAAAATTGAGCGCGTAAAAATACAACGCGTTTCGTCGGTTACGTCACTTATACAATCATATCTCCGGAACCAAAAGTCACAGCCATTTGATCTTTAAACCTGATCAATGGCCCAACAGTAGCTTTCAAACGAGCATAAGTTTGTTGAAATCGGTTCAGCCATCTCTGAGAAAATTGAGCGCGTTTAAACATCTTCGAAATGCGCACACACACACAGAGACATTTTCTGATCTGATTCTCATCTTGAAAAAATTTTCTTTTGGAAAAATCTTTTGGGACTTTGAGTCCCAGAAAGTTGATTTCAAAACAAAAAAATTTTGTTTTCGAGATGACACTAAATTTCGTCGTTTCATACAGTTTTAAGAGTTTCGGCATCAAAAAAATTTTCGATGTTGGTGCTTTTTCAAGATCGAAAATTTTCAAGCCTTAACCGACCCGTATATATATATATATATATATATATATATATATATATATATATATATATATATATATATATATATATATATATATATATATATATATATATATATATATATATATATATATATATATAAGCGGTAAAAATCAACGTGTTTTGTCAGTTACGTCATTTATGCCATCAAATCTCTGGAACCAAAAAGTAGCTTTCAAACGAGCCTAATTTTGTTAAAATCGGTTCAGCCATCTCTGAGTAAATTGAGCTCGTAAAAATACTACGCTTTTTGTCGGTTACGTCACTTATACAATCATATCTCCGGAACCAAAAGTCACAGCCATTTGATCTTCGAACTTGATCAATGGCCCGATAGTAGCTTTTAAACGTGCATAAGCGTAAACATACAATGCTTTTTGTCTGTTACGTCACTTATACAATCATATCTCCAGAACCAAAAGTCACAGCCATTTGATCTTCGAACTTGATCAATGGCCCGATAGTAGCTTTTAAACGAGCATAAGTTTGATAAAATCGGTTCAGACACATCTGAGAAAATTGAGCGCGTGAAAATACTACGCTTTGTTTCTGTTAGGTCACCTATACAATCTCCGGAACCAAAAGTCACAGCCATTTGATCTTCGAACTTGATCAATGGCCCGATAGTAGCTTTTAAACGCGCATAAGGTTCAGCAATCTCTGAGAAAATTGAGCGCGTAAACATACAATGCTTTTTGTCTGTTACGTCACTTATACAATCATATCTCCGGAACCAAAAGTCACAGCTATTTGATCTTCGAACAAGATCAATGGCCCGATAGTAGCTTTTAAACGAGCATAAGTTTGATAAAATCGGTTCAGACATCTCTGAGAAAATTGAGCGCGTGAAAATACAACGCTTTTTGTCGGTTACGTCACTTATACAATCATATCTCCGGAACCAAAAGTCACAGCCATTTGATCTTCGAACAAGATCAATGGTCCGACAGTAGCTTTCAAACGAGCCTAAGTTTGCTAAAATCGGTTTAGCCATCTCTGGGCAAATTGAGCTCGTAAAAATACTACCCTTTGTGTCGGTTAGGTCACCTATACAATCATATCTCCGGAACCAAAAGTCACAGCCATTTGACCATCGAACTTGATCAATGGCCAAATAGTAGCTTTTAAACGAGCATAAGTTTGTTAAAATCGGTTCAGCCATCTCTGAGAAAATTGAGCGCGTAAAAACCGGAACCAGAAGTCACAGCCATTTGATATTTGAATTTGAATAATGACCCGACAGTAGCTTTTAAACGAGCATAAATTTGATAAAATTGGTTCAGCAATCTCTGAGAAAATTGAGCGCGTAAACATACAATGCTTTTTGTCTGTTACGTCACGTATACAATCATATCTCTGGAACCAAAAGTCACAGCCATTTTACCTTGAACTTGATCATTGGCCCGATAGTAGCTTTTAAAAGAGCATAAGTTTGGAAAAATCGGTTCAGCCATCTCTGAGAAAATTAAGCGCGTAAAAATACAACGCTTTTTGTCGGTTACGTCACTTATACAATCATATCTCTGGAACCAAAAGTCACAGCCATTTAATCTTCGAACTGGATCAATGGTCCGACAGTAGCTTTTAAACGAGCATACGTTTGATAAAATCGGTTCAGCCATCTCTGAGAAAATTTAGCGCGTAAAAATACAACGCTTTTTGTCGGTTACATCCTTTATACAATCATATCTTCGGAACCAAAAGTCACAGCCATTTGATCTTTAAACTTGATCAATGGTCCGACAATAGCTTTTAAACAAGCCCAAGTTTTGTAAAATCGGTTCAGCCATCTCTGAGAAAACTGAGCGCGTTTAAATATCTTCGAAAAGTGCACACACAGACATTTTCCGATCTCGTCGAACTGAGTCGAATGGTATATAACACTATGGGTCTCCGATGCTCCGTTCGAAAGTTCGTTTTTTCAGCAATGCTAATACCTTTCTAAAGAGAATGGGAAAACTGCCAGCCTCTCTCGGGGAGTCACTGCTAATCGGAATGTAGTGTCATGCTTTTTAAGATACGGATGAATTTTACCCAATAGCTAGTTGAAACAAGCTTCTGACATTAAGAAATATTCTGTGCATAAGTGCATGCAGTTTACATAAACGTGACGGTGTACAATAATGAACACACTTTACCCTACAACTCCGGAACCGGAAGTCGGATCCGGATGAAATTCAGGAATTCTGTATGGGACTGGAAGACCTTTCATAAGTTTGAGAAAATCAGTCAAATCATCGCTGAAAAAAGTGAGTGAGATTCATTTTGGTATATATGACCACTATTTCGGGTGCTTCCGGAACCGGATACCGGGAGCCAGGATAGCCGGAATCGATTAGTTTAGTTCCCTACTGATAATGACTATCGATTTGTGTAGTTTTGAGGCTAGTTTAGATTTTTTTAAAAGTTTTTTGTTTCGCCGGTTCAAGTGACGGTGTACAATATTGAACACACTTTACTCTATAACTCCTGAACTGGAAGTCGTATCCGGATGAAATTCAGGAATTCCGTATGGAACCGTAGGACCTTTCATTTGAAAATAAGTTTGTGGAAATCGGTCAAACCATCGCTGAGAAATGTGAGTGAGATCCATTTTGGCATATATGACCACTAATTTCGGTACTTACGGAACCGGATACCGGGAACCAGGATAGCCAGAATCGGTTTGTTTCGTTGTCTACTGATAATGACTATCGATTTGTGTTGTTTTGAGACTAGTTTAGGAAATTTTTTTACCTTTTTTTGTTTCGCCGGTTTAAGTGACGGTGTACAATATTGAACACACTTTACCCTATAACTCCGAAACCGGAAGTCGGATCCGAATGATATTCAGGAATCCCGTATGAGACCGGGAGGCCTTTCATTTGAATCTAAGTTTGTCAAAATCGGTTCAGCCATCTCCGAAAAAACCTGCTGAGAATATTTGACACACACACACAAACACACACACACACACACACACACACATTGCTCAGCTCGATGAACTGAGTCGAAAGGTATATGACACTTGTCCCTCCGGGTCAATTCTTGATTTAGGCAAAACAAGTTGCATACAATAAAATGGGTATTGTAAGAAATTGTATATTTTCTAAGTAACTGTCGTTTATAATGCTAGTGATGTTTAGTTGTTTATAATGCGTTTCTGGCACTTCAATGCATTGATGCTGCTGAAGCAATAATGCATGACCGGTATTAATTCAGATTGTAGCAATTCATTATGGTTAAACTAAAAATTCAACCTTGACAGGCTACTGAATGAAATGAATACAAGCCAAGTATTATCGTTCATGCAGAACATTTGAAAATATAACAATTATATACTTAACTAGGTGCCAGCACCAGAATTCAAACATATATGCGTTTATGAAAAATATATCATTATACTGAATAGAGGATCAGAACATAATTTATTTGGCACAATCTCCATATAATTCTATTAGATAATAGAAAAAACTCGAATAAACATGGTCAAGCAAAACAAAGTCTTGGTATTACATTTATTGTGGAGTTTGACTTTTCTGTTTCAACAGACTTCGCAGCCGATTCATAGCATAGCTTCGATTACATAGCTAGTGCTACGATCTTATTGACACAAAGAAAAATAATAATACAACCACTTTGTACTTACTCGAAAATGATCATGGAAGTCTATTAGAAAGGAATATATTGGCAGTAATTCCAGTCCAGTAATTTACTTTAACAGTGTTTTATTCAATAAAAAAGTTCGACGGCGCTTTATCATGCGGGTTGGTGGATCAATGCATATGGCACTGGTCTTACAAGCAGTGCTGGAAACGGTCCCTTCACGTGACAGTTTTATGTGAAATGCCTATGTTGGTACCAAAAACTTTAGATGTACACTTTGAATGTCGCGTGCTGGAAAATTTCAAGTTACCTACTATCCGGGTAGTCACACATGAATGTCGCGCGAACCATACAGATGAAAGTCGCATGTGACAGTTATGGGCGAGCGCTTCATGAATGTAGTGGCAACAGTCTTACTCGTGTTGGGCTGAATGTAACGATAGAATGATAGTCCTCAATAGAATCGGCTGCATTTTGTCTTCGGTGCGAATTTCATTTCTGGCAATAAACATTCATGAAGAAATTCAAAACGTCGTCATTAGTGATAGTTTTCATCTCGATGCTGTTCCATGAAATGGTCAAATTTCATACCAGTATTGCAAAAGGAGAATGTCAATGTCAATGAAAAAGCGCGTGTTAGGGTTGTCAATCAACGAAAATTCTCAATTATTTAAAAATGAATTTAATGGAAAAAGAAGTAAATATTAATCGAAAATCACAACATTTAAACACTTACTGGATGCATAGGGTTGTCAACCAGCGCAAATTTTCAAATAAAAAAAAAGTATAATAAAATTGAATAAAAAAGTAAGTCTTCAGAGTACAAAATTAACAATATCCATGTACTTTAAAAGGGCGTAAAGTTTTCAACCAGCAAAAATTTACTACTTTTGAACAGTTTCTAGTTTTATTTCAATAAAAAGTAAAGTCAATAGTTAAAGAAATTTACCAAGAAAAAATATAAAATTTTAAAAAAATTTGATGCATTAGTTGAAGAGTGGATGTTAGAAAACGACGTTAGAAGATGGCGTCTTCCGGACGTTAGAAGCCGTTTCAAAATTCAAGATGGCGACTTCCGGTTCATCGATATTCGTTACAAACCATCACAATATGAGTATTTTTTGAACGGATTTGATGAGTGGATGTTAGAAAACGACGTTAGAAGCCGTTTCTAAATACAAGATGGCGGCTTCCGGCATATCGATGTTCGTTACAAACCATCACAATATGAGTATTATTCGAACGGATTTGATGAATGGATGTTAGACAATGACGTTAGAAGCCGTTCCAAAATCCAAGATGGCGACATCAGGTTCATAGATATTCGTTACAAATGATAGTTACAATATGAGTGTATGGGCCGCAGACTGTAAACCTACAACTTCGATCGGCCTTTGGGAATAATCCGAGCGGAACTTAGCTCTTTCCCTCCTTAACTCAAATCCCCGCGCGTCCAGGAAACAAAAAAGGCGGAATCACTATCACTCATCGAAGTAAGCTGTGCAGTGGTGCTAAATTTTCATTATCAATTCATTCTTTGAGCTGTAAGATCAGCTCGAACATTCTCCCCCGGGCAAACGCTGGAACTAGAAGAACTTGAAGACGAAACATTGTAAAAATGGGAAGCAATGCAAGCTTGTGAACAGGACGTCGAAGAATTCCTACCCTTGTCCGGACATCCACAACTCGCACCAAACCATCTCTACCAGGAAAAGCTTCTTCAATTCTCCCCAGTTTCCAAGCACAGGCTGGTAAAATATCTTCCTTTATAATAACCATCATTCCGCTTCGTACATTGACCACTTTCCTTGTCCATTTTGACCTGGTCTGTAGCTCCATCAGATATTCACTTGACCAGCGCCTCCAGAAATTATTTCGAAGCTGCTGTACATACTGTAGACGAGACAACCTGTTTTCCGGAACCCCATCGTACTTCGGCTCTGGAATGGCTATCACGACACGATCGATCATCAAATGCCCTGGAGTGAGAGGCTCAAGGTCCATGGCATCTCCCGAATGGGCATACAATGGACGTGAATTCAAAATTACCTCAATCTGGCAGAGCAGGGTTGAGAACTCGACCAGATTGAGGGACGTGGTTTGGCATATCTTCTTCAAGATGGATTTGGTGCTTTTCACTCCTGCCTCCCATATTCCTCCCATATGGGGGCGCTTGGGGGAATCATTTTCCATTTGATCCTTCGTGGTTGGCAGAATTCAAACAATTTTTGTTGCTGTTTGAAAAGTAGGTAAAGCTCCTGCAGTGGGTTTTTTGCACCCACAAAATTTGTGCCATTATCCGAATAAATGTACTCGGGAACACCTCGTCGAGATATAAATCGGAGCAGCGCCGCAATGAATGAATCAGTGGATAATCCTTCAACGACTTCTAGATGGATACCCTTTGTCAGCATACACACAAAGACACAGATATAGCCCTTTACCATCATGCGCTTCCGACCAGTCTGCTTCAAGAGGATTGGACCCGCAAAATCAAGACCGACCCTTTCAAACGCCAGAGCTCGATCACAACGGCTCGCTGGAAGATCTCCCATAAACCAAGATGGAAGATCCCTCAGGAACCATTGGCTTCCAATTAGCATGTCGATTTCGCCAGATTGATTGAAAGTCGGGTCGGCTAATTTAACACCTGCTGGAAGAATCCAGTTGCTGACATCGAAGCTTGACGAGGGTAAACTTGCTGTCACTCTATCAGTCACTAAGCATTGAACGCTGGCTCGGAAGTCGGAGTAGTAGGATCGGATCTCTACCACGCTGCTAGTCGATGAATGGGTACTGGTACAATTTACACCCTTCACGGTGACATTCGACGGAAGCTCCTTTAATCCTTACTTGTTCATCATGGATCGAGAAATGAGATTGGCATGGGATGCGCTATCCAACAAGATTCTACACTGGTGGGGCTTATAGTGTCTGTCCATGACTTCTACCACGGCGGTAAGAAGCAGAACGGACTGCATTGAAAATTCATTGGAACAGGTTGCAGTAGTCAGTTGCACTGGTTGATCTACTTTCTCTGGTGTATTTTTGGTCTGGACAGATTCGGATTCACTCATCGGTTTCCTTTCTTCTACAGGCGGATTTTTCTTCTCCTCGAAGTGAATAAGACTGTGATGTCATCGTTTGCACTTAAAGCAGGTTTTGTCGGATGGGCACTTGCTGCTACGATGTCCCTTTCTTATGCAGTTGAAACAGACGTTCCGTTCTCGAACTTTGGCCAGCCTTTGCTGCGTTGTTAGAGCCTTGAACTCAGGACACGTGTAATTCTGGTGACCTTTACCACAGAAATCACATTGAAGCTCGTTTTCTGATGAAGCCACGGTTGCGTGGGACTTAGCAAATGCCTTATTTGATGTGACGGTTTGCTTGATCTGATATTGCGTCTGTTTAGAATTGGTATATTTGCATCTTTCCAAAACGAAACACTGATCTTTCAGGAATTTCAGCATGATGTCATATCCTGGAAGTTCGCCATGCTTGACGATCGACTCCCAACGCCTTCTGGTCTCCTTATCCAATGCTGCTGCAAGCAAATGAACTAGAATCTGGGAATAATCCGAGCGGAATTTAGCTCTTTCCTTCCTTAACTCAAATTCCCGCGCGTCCAGGAAACAAAACAAGACGGAATCATTAGCGCCAAAATTCGGCGACTTCAGGTTCATCGATATTCGTTACAAACCATCACAATATGAGTATTTTTCGAACAGATTTGATGAGTCGATGTTAGAAAACGACGTTAGAAGTCGTTTCGAAATACAAGATGGCGGCTTCCGGCATATCGATGTTCGTTACAAACCATCACAATATGTGTATTATTCGAACGGATTTGATGAATGGATGTTAGACAATGACGTTAAAAGCCGTTCCAAAATCCAAGATGGCGAGTTCAGGTTCATCGATATTCGTTACAAACCATCACAATATGAGTATTTTTTTAACGGATTTGATGAGTGGATGTTAGAAAACGACGTTTGAAGCCGTTTCTACATACAAGATGGCGGCTTCCGGCATATCGATATTCGTTACAAACCATCACAATATGAATATTTTTCCAACGTATGTAATGAGTGGATGTTAGAAAACGACGTTAGAAACCGTTTCAAAATCCAAGATGGCGATATCCGGCATATTGATATTCATTACAAACCATCACAATATGAGTATTTTTCGAACGAATTTGATGAGTGGATTTTAGAAAACGACGTTAGAAGCCGTTTCTAAATAGAAGATTTTTTCTAAATACAAGTATTTTTCGAACGGATTCGATGAGTAGAAGTTGAAAACGATACTTACAGTCGTTTCAACATCCAAGATGGCGGGAATGAGAATGAGCTGCATTATTATCTTTGTGGTGCGAATTTCATTTTTGGTTATAAACTGTCATAAAGAAATTCATATCGACGTATTCGTGATTGTTCTCATTTCGATACTTTTATAAATCTTATATTGCTGCTGTGGAGGCAATCAAAAATCGCAGTTTTGTGGTTTTTCAAAAAGAAGTATTTTGGCACAAGCACACCAGCATAATGTAATCGCTTGCATACTGCTGGTTGTCACTAGTATCAAAATTTTCTATCGTTCTGAATTAAATGCTAGCGAGTTATGCTGGTGAAGAAATTCAAGACAGAAAATCTTGCACTTTTTAACGAAATTCATGATTTGTTCCGATAAATTGAGACAATATAAAAAATTAGGAATACAGAAGGTAGTATTATACAGCAATATTAGTATGTATTAATACAACAATAAATTTCACATCAAAACAAATGTTCGTCCAGATCAAATAAAAATAAATGCACATCCTGTTTAGAACGATTCAAGTAGGATTTCTTATAGTTTGTAATATGACAAATGCTGATTCAAAAATATTTTTAAGAAGTAATAAGTTTGGAATGATATGTTATTGCGTGCAACGATTCTGTTTTTGAAATCCAAAGATAAATTTCAAGCAACGACGTAGTTTGCTGGGACAGATAGAGGAGTATACTATTAAAAACCAGAAAAAAACAATTTTTTTTATTGATATGACTGTTGACAAGTGTCTTCTTATTAGACGTTATCAAAATATGCGACAATTTTCTTATTTCGCCCTTAAATCGAAACAAGATTATAGCAATAAAAAGTCCATTTGAAAATGTATGATGTTTTTCTACCACAAATCAAATAAAAATAAATTCAATCGTATCGTGCTACATTACCTGGAGCGTTGCGATGTATTCTTAATATTACCAATTGAAATCGATTTACTTTCCGATAAACGTGTACGTGTTTTATAACAGCAATAGAAGCCATCATATTATCAAGATATTCAGCTCTCATAATTTCGGAACAAATCATTAGCGACATACTTTTTTGATAGCATGGCGCTGCCAGTCGTGTCCGCATCATAACTCGTACATACAAGTAGATGAGAAAATGTCAAATTCGCGCGTGAAAATAACAGCACTGCATACAGGGCTTGTATTGTGAATCCGCAAACAAACGAAGCAACAAAAAAAAACACCTGCTGAGAACACTTTGCTTGACATAACTGAATGAGAGTCCTATATTAGAGAGAAACTGGATGCGTGAGAGTATATGCTACTGAGCAGACCAGTTCCCTTGCACAGGCAATTTACTGTGCTCTCAGTCTCAATTAACACATGAACTAAGCAATCCATGGCAATTCAATGAAATGAAGGGTTCATTTTCGTTAGTACTGTACGAGAATGAAGAACTTTGCTTCACGGCGTGCTACAAGATGCGAAGCAAGGTCATACAGGCAATATTTACGGTGTTTTTTAGTGTAGGTTTGCAGAAATCATTTTTGAACATAACGTTTGTACTCCACGACCAAATTTGATCACATTTCATTCATTATGCTTGCCAAATCGATACGCTGCTTTACTTACTAACCATAATATTCCAAAGACACCAGCTAGTTCTGGTAGACGTTCTTGATCCTTTTACCAATCTATTTTGGATATATGTATCTGACCCATTTCTAGTTTCTACTCCTTAAAGCCTGTCCGACAACTACGGCCACCCATTGCGAAAGATCTTGACCTGTTGGTAACCAATATCATCCTAATGAAACTACAAGCAAATTTTAAATTATGTAGTAATTTAGATAGTTGTTTATAGTCTATATTTCTGGTATGCTGCGCCGGAAGGAAGCATTTACTCATCCAAATCACCATGAGTCCATGGAGGAGTTTTACCGCGCCCCAATTCGCGTTGCTTTAGTTTAATTTGTCATGGTGACCCCGATAACAGCTCTTACCGACCCGATTGTGTTGCATCCGTGTTACGAATAGCTATACAACACCAAATCAGATATGGATTTATGATTCCGCCAAGCGTGTTTAAGATTGTGCATATAGTAGCTGGTGCTGCTCATTGCTATACAATTAGTGCTTCAATCTGCTTTAATATCCTTTGTGTGGTATCGACCTTTCTTATCTGTGGCAACATCTTCGAGTAGATATAGGTTTGTCCCGACAATGTCTTTTACTATTGCCGGAATAAATTTTGGATCTAGTTTTTGGTTGATTTTGTCTGCCTTTGAGGATTGCCCGAAGGATCTCCGCCATACCAGCTCTCCCAACTTGAACGATACCGTTCGCTTCCGTAAATCTTAGCGCTGCTTTGTCTTTTCGTAGTTGTTTTGAATACGCCGAAGGATGAATTGGTGGATTCGTTGGATTTTCGATAATCGAATATTTTGGGCCACTTTGGGGTCATCCGGAATGTTTAGATCTTGTTGTGTATAAAGATCCGTATGCAAAATGAGATCTCTTCCAAAGTTAGCCTGATGTGGGCTTAACCCAGTAGCCTCGTGTCTTGCACTGTTTATAGCTGCTGTGATGGGACAATAGAATGTGGTTTTCATATGAGAGATATTATTCCTGGTCAACAGTGATTTAAATACCAATGACTCAAATTGTTTTCCGTTATCCGATAATACAATTCGCGGTCGCGAAAACTTCAGGAAGACCTCCTGTTCTAAAAACTCTGACATTTTTGCAGAATCTGCATTAGCCATCGGATGAGCAACGACATATTTAGTAACCCAATCTACGACGACGAACATGACCGTGTTTCCACGTTTCGAACGAGTAAGAGAACCCACAAAGTCTATTGAGATGAGCTCCCACGGTAATTTGGCAGGTTTCATATTTCCCATTTGTGGTACCATCGTTACGTTTGGCGCTTTACTCGCTTTACATATTGTACAGCTGCGTACCCAATTGCCAACTTCTTTTTGCATTTTGGGCCAATAGAAGTGCGATTGTACTTTTTGCCACGTTTTGTAATATCCAAGGTGTGCTGCAGTTGGCGAGTCATGAAACTGCTTGATGATTTCGTTTCGCTCAGAGCGTGATACAACTCTTTTCCATTTATGTGAAACATTTCCCATTTCATCCTTTCCGGTGCAGTTATTGTATAACTCGTTTTCTGCCACACGAAAGTCGGGGAAACGATCATCCTGGTTGTTTGAAACTCGTTCTCGCAAGCTAGCGTACCACGGGTCCTTGATCTCCTTGTTCGAGAGTGCCACGCTTGCCACAATCCTCGAAAGCGCATCCGGTACTATGTTGCAACTGCCTTTCCGGTACTTTATCTCAAAGTCATATGCATTGAGGCGTAACAGCCAGCGACTCATTAAGGCAGTTGGATTTTTCATTGTTTGCAAGTAACTCAATGCAGCGTGATCGCAAAACACTGTGAAGCGAACACCTTCAATATATCCCCGAAACTTCTCAATGGCACGAATGACCGCCAGGCATTCTCGCTCAGTGGTTGAATATTTTCTCTCCGACGATGATAATTTCTGTGAAAAGTAACAAATTGGATGCTCCTCTCCGTCAATTTCTTGTGTTAAGACCGCTCCTATTGCCACGTCACTCGCATCACATGCTATGACGAATGGTAGGCTGTAATCTGGCATGGCCAATACTGGCGCTGATACTAGGGCTGCTTTTAATTTAAGGCATGCTTCCTCCGCCTGGACTGTCCAGCGAAATTTTGTCTTCGTTTTTGTTAATTCGGTAATTGGTGCAGCTAATCGCGAGAATTCCGATATGAATCGTCTATACCAGTTTCAAAGACCTAAGAAGCGTTGAACATCTTTCCTATTCGCTGGGACTGGAAATCTGACAATGCTTTCTACCTTTCCTTCGTCTACCGTCCAACCGTTCTCGCTCAATATGTATCCGAGATATCTGATTTGCTTGCGGCAGAACTTTGACTTGTCGGTTGAGATAGTCAAATTGGCCTTTCGTAATCTGTGCGCTACTTCCTCTAACATGTGTATGTGCTCATCGAACGTTCGTGAGCAGATGATTATATCGTCGAGATAATGAAACACATGCGGTTCTAAGTCTGCGAACAAATGTGTCATCAGCCTTGCAAGTGCTTGGCTGGCAGTGCACAAACCAAACGGGACCACTTTAAATTGGAAGTGTCCTCTTGAAGGTATGGTGAACGCCGTGACCGGTCGCGAATCAGGATGCAATGGTAGCTGCCAGAAGGCGTCCTTTAAATCTATTGACGATATGTACGCGCAACCTCCCAAGTTGTTTATAATGGAGGAAATTTGCGGGATTGGATAACCTTCGTTTACCATCACCGAGTTAAGATGACGTGCATCTAGACACACGCGATATCTTCCTGTTTTTTTTTACCGCTACTAATGGATTGTTCCAAGGAGAGAAACGGGCTTCTTCTATTACGTCCAACGCAATCATGCACTCAATTTCTCGGTTGACCTCTTCGAGAACATATTTTGACATGGTGTAATATCTTTGCTTGCGTGGTGTCGCGCTGCCGACGTCTATTCGGTGTACCTATAATGATGTTCTACCTAGGGTGTGGGCATCTGCTTTTGGAAACATGGCCACTACACGTTGAAGTTCTTGATCCTGTTCTGGAGTTAATTGTTTTCGCGGCTCATCTCCTTCTTCCTTCAATTCTTCTGTTACTGCTTCTATCGAACAACACACAGCTTTTATACCGAACGTATTCCAAAAATTCATTCCAAGAATGACACAGTCAGGTAAGGTGGGTATCAAAGGCACTGGGATCGTTTCATTTTTGTTATTATAAATAATTGGCAAACGGGTAAAGTGAGTTATGGTGTGATGTGCACCGTCGGCCGTCTTGATTGCCCCATTAACCGTTTCTTTGCGTAGATTTAGCTCATCGACCATTTCCATGCGTTTTCCCCCCAGGAGGGAACAGTTAGCACCGCTGTCTAGTAGTGCAGTTATTTGACGACCCAATACGCTGATCACTGCGTGTGGCCTGTTATCTTTGTCCAGATTAATGATGAGTGAATTAATGTGCTTAAATTCAGGAATGCTAGAGGGTTTTCCGAATTGTTGCGAAGAATCTATTCCCTCTACTGACGATTCTCCGCTGCTGCGTTTCCCGCGTCCGTTCGACACGTGAAGCAACTACGTAATGAATACCCTTTTCTTCCGCACCTATAACAGAAAAGAACTGCCTGTGGTTTGGGGCAATCCATAAAGCGATGTCCTTGCTCGTCGCAATTCCAGCACAGCATCATTGGACGACCCTGTTCGTCTATATTTTCTTTACTTTGTTGTGGCTGTGCCTCACGTTGTGAGTCTTCTAGTGGCACTCTCATTGAGTACTGGCATTGCTTATCCATCTGGCGGGAATGTTGCAGCGCCAAGGACTGATAACGAGTAGATGGATTAGATCTATGTGATGCTGTCGAATTTGTTCTTGCATTTCTGTTACCAAGTTGCAATTCCAAAGCGTTTACCTGTTCCGAGAGCTGATTAACTTTCGACTGCCAATTTACATTTTGTTCTCGGCTTAACAACTCGTTCGGAGGAGGGCAGTCATCCCATTGTGGATATTCACCTAAGCAGTCAGATGTTATCTCTACGGCCTACACTCGTCCGAATCGTTGGGTTGGCGGACCGGGTCTCTGAGGAGCCACTGGCGTTGCGAAATTCGGTTCGAGAAGAGAACTGTGCGGAATGGGAATCCGTCGTTGACGGCTCAGCAGCATTCTTGTTTCGTCATAACTTGTGCAAACTTCCACCATATCTTGCAGTGTATGCGGTCGAGCAGCGGTTACAATTGCAGCATAGTCCGCATTCATGTTTTTTTAACGATGAAAAATTTTTCCTCATTCGCCATCGGCGGTGCGACGAATCTAAACAGTGCTGAGATGTCTCTAAAGTATTTTGCGAATGATTCGTTTTGACCTTGAAACCGAAAACATGCCTCCAACCGTAAAATTTGCGCATAACCGCTCGGCAAAAACTCCTTCCTAATTTCTCTTTTGAAATCTTCCCAAGAGCCTAAAATCTGCTGTGCCACTGCTCGTGCGTACCAATCCAACGCATCTTCTTGTAACAAGTGTTTTATGGATACTAGCAACGTGTCATCGCTCATGCCTTCCGATCTTGAAAAAGTTTCTACCCGGTCCAAGAAAACGTTCAAAGAAGTAGTATCTTTCTCACCTCTAAACTTAAATGGCCAATTATGTACTGCTTTCAGTAATCTTCTGTCTTCGTTGCGTTGTCTCCTGTCGTTGTGTAGAAGGTGATGAAGCAGGTCGTGTTGTCGCTGGACATGTCTTTCTTCTGCTTGCTCATTCTCTGCATGTCTCTGACCATATCGTTGTCTTTGCCTCCTGTTATTTTCTCCATCATACTTAAAGACCTGTTCATTCCAGTCTTCATCGTGTGCTTCCGAATTCAAGCTAATTCGGCTGTTCTCCTGCAAAGATCTTTGCGTTGGAGGAGTGTAAGCGTCACGACTCGAGTTATCCCGTTCGTCCATAAAGGGATTGAGCCGCGTTCCTGATATATCTTGTATCGTGCTCTCTCTCCTATCTTCTTGTATTACAGAGGAGCTAAACTGTTCCATCGTGGTGCCGTGACTGCTATTCTTTCCAGAAGCTTTTGTATAACCGACGGCATCCGAACTCATCCTCTGATTGAGGGTCGTGTTCGTTGCTTGTTGCGCTGTTTTAGCAATAGCACCAGCTTCATTATTCCCCTGAAAGTTGAGTGCACTTGTTGTATCACTATAAAGCGCGTTCACTACCCTTCGAAGCGATTCCCACGCGTCCGATAGAGAATTCGGTGGCTTTATAATTGCCAGTCTATCTCTGTAATGAATTAGCCGCGATCTCAAATGGTTCAAATCTTCCTTCTTGGAATTTTTGATTGCCAAATCTACTGATATTTTAAGTTCTTGAATTCTAACCTAACATTTTTCAAAATTGCTTGTAGGACTCATCACATGCTCTGAGCTCGCATGTACTATCCCCAGCGTTTTGTCGCTGTGAATGGCATTGTTAAGATGCTGCATTCTAACGCGACGCATAGTAGGTCCTAAATTGACCATATGTCGCAATGCTAAATCGTAAGTCAGCTCCTCATCATTCAATTGTGAATAATCCATGTTGAACTGATTGGTTTTCTTCGGGTAAGGAAATTTAACCAACTATCATAACGCTTCATCAGTTGCTGAATAATAAATCCAATGCAAGCGACAAAATTTTAAAATCGTGGGATTTTTGTTGGGCGCCAATGTTATAGTTATGCTTTAGGCGGATCCAAATTGCCTTAGCAGCACCGACTAACAAGGACAAATCAAAGCCACAACAAAAAAAGACACGGCAAATCTACAATAACATCATGCTTATATTAAATCTTACATTCTCTATCTTCTCCCACATTCATCTTGTCTACTGGCCTTGTTTCTATACTAGTGCGCACTTATAACTAGCTTACCCCTAACACTCACGCCTACAATATCGCAGCTTCCCGCAGGTCGTCTTGGCCATCCCGACACGTGACTTCTTAATACCGCCACAGCCCCTTTAAGTCTCACACCACTCGTTGTCTCCACGTTCCAGCCAGCCACTTCTATCAGACAGTCAGCTACCCGTTCCACCACGCGCACCATCCGTGCCTGTGCAATATTTGTCTAATGCTTTATCCCGACGCGGATAAGTTTTGATACGTGTGACGTGCCTTACGCACCTGCTACTTCTTCCCAATCCGAAATATGAAAAACAACCCTGAAAGACCACTCTTTTTAGTTTTCTATTTGAAACACCTCGCTAGGATGCACTTACCCTCGCGGGGGTGGTTATATCTTGAATGCGTTTCTGCTCTCGTTCACATGCAGACTACGTCTCCTTCGCCTCTGGGCAAATGCCAGGATCCGATAATAAGATCGCTGTGAAGAACGTGAGCATGAGCTCTATGTACTCTAATGTATTAAAATAAAGGCTTACTTTAACCTCCCTACAATGGACTTACGGCGTACTCGTAGAATCGCGTTTCAATGTCAACGACAAACGTATCTCCACAATCTCCGTTACACTGTTGTGCACGGTATTAGGTTTAGTTTTTGAAAATAACTGTTGACGCGATTAGTCTTTTTTCCGGGTGTTTTACTCTAACTTGATTAACCCACCACGTTCTGTGGCTGCCACTGCACGAAAGAAAAATGTCGTGCGCTTTCAGGTTTCTTCTTCCTCTTTCTCCTTCAACGAGTGGTTCAGAAGCAATTCCGTTAGAAGTGGTAGCGTTTGGCTGCGTGCGTATTTACGACGTAAAGTCAGTTGCCAGTTTTACGGTATTTATTACACTGCAGTTGTGTTGAATTTAATGCTACTCCTAATTTGGATCTTACCAAATACTCTTACAATTTATAAACGTTACACAGTATAGATATGAAACCCATCGATAATGACGTCGTTTTGAATTTCTTCACGAATGTTTATTACCAGAAATGAAATTTGCATCGAAAACAAAATGCAGTTGATGCCATTGAGGATTATCATCGTTATCGTTACATTCATCGTCCAACACGAGTAAGACTGTCGCCACTACATTCATGAAGCGCTCGCCCATGACTGTCATGATTCATGTGTGACAGTCCGAATAGTACACGCTTAAAAATAGTTACTCAAAAATGAGTAAGATCTCACTCATCTACAGAAAAAGTGGAACAACTCTAATTTAGAGTAACTCCGAAGTTACTCAAATTTGAGTTCTTCCACTGGAAACGATATTTGGGTAAAATCTACTCATTCACTGAGTAATACTTTATTTGTACATGTACCAAAAATAGAGTAACTATCACTCAAATTTTGAGTGAAATTTTATTTAACATATACCAAATTTGCAAAAAAAATTGCTCTTTTTCTAAGTGTATTGTATTAAAATATTAAGTAATTGAACTCAATCCTATATCAGATGGTGGTTGCTTGGAGTAGTGTGTCAATCGCAAATTAACACACATGTCAGTTATGCTCAGGCACCAATCATACACTTATTCCTCATAAATGACATTTGAGCATATTCGGTTCCATTCTAAAGCACAACACGGAGTTTATCATTCCGGTTTTTGCAGACACAACACCGTTTGTGTTGAGCGACTCACCCTCGAAATACGCGATCTCACTAACAAAATATACAACCTGTTGCTACAAATGGTTATTACAACTTTTAGACTGATCTTGCGAATAGTAACAAAAAACGAGTTATTGCGTTAAACTCAATTTTAGAGTAGGAGTTACTCAATATCATTGATGATAACTACTCAATTTTTGACGTTTCCATGTATCATTTGAAAATGAGTAACTAGTACTCAAACTCTGAGTAACTTTTTCTAAGCGTGTAGGCAACATGAAAATTTCCAGCACACGACATTCAAAAAAAATGTCAGCCGATTCCAGCACTGCTTACAAGCTAGTTGTCGTAGAGAAGATCGATTGCGTCATACTGCTGCTTGTTTGCATTGAAGCAAAATACAACAAAAAGTGGACAACGATGGCGTACAGTATGCAAAACCAGCCCTTTTAATGGCTCCCAATGTTATCTAAAGAACTAAATAAAAAGATTGCGTCTTTGCAAAGCGGAGATCAAAAACATCAATTTAGTGCAAATCTAGAAAAAAATTGACTAGCTTAGTGCACTTCTCGCAGTGCAAAGTTCGTACCAAACGAGTGCGAATAAAGCCAGCTTCCACAATTTGGTCCTTCTGAATGCCAGAAATTAATCTCGTACAGTATTTTGATAGTTTCTCTCTCTGAAATATGCAAATACAAAATGAAATAATCGACGTTAAAATTCTGTATGTTGCTAGTTTTCTAATTATAACAATGCTGTTAGTGAAGCTACCTGCCTATTTCTTTTTACAATCCAGCTCTGAACATGTAACACTCACAACAGTTTTGCGAATCACATGTATCTTATAGTGTAAACTTATCATAATACGCACCGTATCTGCTGCAGTTAGGTTAATTCCAAGACCACCAGCACGAGTAGATAGGAGAAAAACAAAAATGTCTGCCCGATTTTGAAAATCTGCTACCATATCCCGTCTAGCGGAAATCTTACTGGAACCATCGAGCCTCATATATCGGTGTTTTCGGTGCCACATATATTCCTTGAATTATATAAAATCGATCAGAATAACAGCGACATGCGCATTCAGAACAAATTTTACCTCCAACAAATCGATCATTTTTGTCATTTGAGAATAAATAAGTACACGATGACCTTGAACTTTCAAGCGTGTTAGCAACGAATCTAATACAGCTAGCTTCCCTGCATCTGACACAAGGGTCTGTTTGTCAGGAATGATAATATTTGACCATCCTACCGCAACTGGGTAACATAGTTTTAAAGCATTCACCATCATACGAAATCCTTCTTCTGAGTCACAATGTTCATGCTTAATGGTAGTCCACGCAGCTTCGTTACTCACACAACTAAATTAAAATAGTATGTACATGGATCAAGCTTGTTGAATTTAATTTAGAAAAAAAAACTTACTAGTACTTCCTTCCTGAGCTGACTACGCGGGGTATCAGTCCATAAAGAAATCGTGGCATCTCGGTTGGCCAGTATTCAAACTTCGTTTCTGCACTGAATGTGTGTATAAACTCGGGTAAAATGGAAATGCTCGTAAGGGTTGGTTTGGTAAAAATATGCTTATTCTTAAAACTTGTGGACTGAAGGTCAGTTAAGTTATTGGCATTTGTGCTGAAACAATTTGTTATTGACTGCTTTTCTGAATTCGTTAGCTTAAGAGCTTTCCAACTTCTTAAGATTCTATGCTCAATTGATTCCTGCATAGAAAATAACCGTTTTTCAGTATGAATATATATAGTATTCTGTGTCGTTGCAGTAAATATTAGATCCTGGAGTGTTTCGTAGAAGTACGAAAATAAAGTGTTGGTCCATTGCTCAACCGTTGGTTCAAGAAGAATGCTGTTAATGCTTGACTGATGGCCCCACCACACCCATCGGTAATGGAGTAACTTGAGATAGTCATGCCATCGATACAAATATTGAAAACTAAAAAGAAAGTTAATGGTCAATTGAACAAAAAAAAAAACGTTTATTAAAGTTGTATGAATAGGATTTTAAAAATCTCACTTTACGTGATCATTGTTTTACATACTGGAACATTATATATATATATATATATATATATATATATATATATATATATATATATATATATATATATATATATATATATATATATATATATATATATATATATATGTGTATATATATATATATATATATATATATATATATATATATATATATATATATATATATATATATATATATATATATATATATATATATATATGTATATTTATATAGAGGAAACTTTGCTATACCGCCCGAGGCGTAGTAAGATATAAAAATTAATAAAAGTAATCTGTTCTAGACATTCAAGCGAAAACATGCATTATCAGTACATAAATACGTTTATTGCATAGGCAATATACATAAGTGTTTCTTCGCCATGGCATCCACAATACATAGAACTTTAAGAATCAAGAATAAACCAAGTTAACTTGTGTTGGTAATTTGTGTATTACGTACATTTTATTTGCTACACTCAAAACAAGTTACGTGAAAATTTATGTGAATATTTTCCACCCTACTTTTCACGTAGGTTTTAATGGACTGGCATTTAAAAACTGTTTAATGCATAATGCAGTAAAAGCTACGTGTTTCATAGGTAAAATATTATGTACTGCTCATATCACATTTACCAGATACCAGAGAATTACTATTTTATACACTGGTGGGAGATTTCAGATTTTTATATAAATCTAAGAAATGAAAAATGCCATGAAAAATAAAACATTTATTTCAGAAAATTAGCATAGAATTTTAACGGCTGAAAATAAAAAGCAACTAAAAACGTCGTGGGAGCTTGAATCGACAAGCCTCCAGAAATCGTTTTGTTGTCACTGCCATCCAACCGAAGCTGAAGTCGAGATACGAGAACTCCCACAACACTAGCGAAGCAGGTTGAGTTCGCATTACATGGGTCCAGTATCTCTAGCTTCATACCGATTCTGAACTCGTTTTTCGGTGGTCCAACGGCCTGTTTGAAGCATTCGACAGGAGCGGGCACACTTCCGGACTCACGCAGCCACTCGGTCCAGTCGAACACTTGTAAACTTTCATACTGGAATGGTCCGGTCGATTTTTTAAAAAATTGTAATTAAATGACATTTCTCGCCAATATTTACACTACTCACACTTTGAGGGCCACTGTTCGCCATTTTCAAAATCCAGTTTTTCACACTGGAAATTCACGTAGATTGTTTGACGTTTGGTCAATTCACGTAAATCTTATGTGATGACTCTGTACATTTTAAGGGATGTTCGTGTAACATTCAATTTCGTCACGTAAACTATTCAATTTGACATTTGAAACCAGTTTACGTGATTTTTCAAGTGAATCGAACGTGAATTTTTATTTGAGTGTACGTATGCCACACTCTATGCATCGAAAAACGACTTCAAAATCGGTATGAAGCTAGAGACACTGGAACCATGTAATGCGACTTCAACTTGCATGGTAGTGATCTTGGATCTCGACGTCGGCTTCGGTTGAATGGCAACAAAAACGATTTCTGGAGGTTTGTCGATTTGAGATACAACGACGTTATTAGTTGCTTTTTAAGCCATTGAAATTATATGCTAATTTTCTGAAATAAATGTTTTAATTTTCATTTCATAGATTTATATAAAAATCTGAAATCTCCCTTTTGACTTCAACCAATATATAAAATAGTAGTTCTCTAGTATCTAAATTTGATATGAACTGATGTGATATGAACAGTACATTACATTTTACCTATGAAACACATAACTTTTACTGGATTATGCATTAAACAGCAACGTTTGATGGAAAACTGCTAACATTTTATGAATGTAGATTTTATTTTTTTTAAAGTTAGCAACACTGCTTCAATGCATTTGTATTAGATTGCGCTACATAAAATAAACAAAATTTTCTGTTACAAAAGCAGTTTACCGGAAAAATAAATAGTTTTACGACATCATTCCATATCCACTGCCTTTCATGTGTTAAATGAAAGGTTCCTATTTTGCGGGTTTACTTATGTAAGGAACATAAATCTTTATATCGCAATAATTTCTGCAAGAGGAAATCCATATAGGAATGTGTTTGTTGCTGATCAAATGGAAAGTTTCAAGGAAAACGGAAGAGTTTTAGACTAAGATTTTCGCTTTTCTTGAATTGAAATTTTAAGCAGTATGAATCGATTGGTTTATTTTTCAACCATATGGAAGATTTATTGAGTAAAATCAGGAAAAAAAATGCCGGAATTTGTTTTTACGCACACATTGTCGGCATTACTCATACGCTTGCAAAGAGTCTTGCTCCTTAAACCTAATACATTCTGAATGTCATATAAGTATGTTTGTATTCATTAGTTAATCTAAGCACTGTTTTATCAAGCGATTTGCTATTATAAATTACATTAAATAAAATATATTTATTTTGTACAACATCTTATAACTATTTCAGGTTAGTTTGTATCAGTTCGTCACTTTTATTCAATATAATATATCTGTCTATTGGTTGAATTCATGGAAGAGAAAGGAGTCTAACATAGAACGAAATTTATATTAAAACTCCAATGGACTTGATGATTGATGAAATGATAAAGAAGTTTCATGTGAGGACGGTCACGACATGCAAGAATGTCGCGAACTGGGACATTGGATAGTCTACCTTGGGTACGCAAGGAATTTATTAGTTGAGATCTGACATCACGATACTCCACGCATGTCGAAACGACATGATCAATATCGCGATAACCTTCGCCACAAGCACAATGATTAGTCTCGGATAGTCCAATTCGAAGGAGATGTGCATCTAACGTGTAGTGAATGGACATGAGTCTGGACATCACACAAATGAAGCCCCAACTAACATCCAGTCCCCTGAACCATGGCTTTGTCGATATTTTAGGAATATTTGAGTGCGTCCATATTTTAGGAATAATTGACAGCGTTTGAGCGAATGGCTTCAATTACACTCAGACTATCTGTGAATAGAAAATAATGGTTTGGAGATAATGTGACAATTACACTCAAGCTATAATGAACTGCTAACTCTGCTATAAAACGGATGCAGGTTCTTGAAGCCTAAATGAGACCGAAACATTATTGTTGAACATACCAAACCTAGTAGTCTCTTCAATTCGTGATTCGTCCGTGTAAAACAGTGTCTGAGAGTGAATATGCCTGAACTTACTTGAAAATATTTTCAATTTCTATTGAGCGTAGGTTACCAAATAAATTAAATATTGTATGGCCCCTCGCGTTGATGGCCAACTCTCAGTATCGCATACAATTCTAAATAAATTCTCTCGAGAGTGCCATTCGAGTACCAATGAATATTATAGTACGCACTCTCACGCCGGACCTGGTTGACTGGTTGGAACTGAGTTACGTTCGACGGGTGGTCGCGACGCGGGCGTCACCCCCCTATTTGAAGTAGGTTTCTTTTTCTTAGCTTATAAACTTGATAATGCGATATACAGAGAAGAATATGTCTTTCTCTGGGGTTTAAAAGGGATCGTTCGGACTGACTCAAACTTCTTTGTTAGGAGGTCAATGCCCTGGGAACATTCGGGGGAGATTGAGATCGTATGCAGGAGAGATTCGGAAAACTTCGTAATTAATTACGTAGTTCCGGAGGGGAATATTTTACTCACACTTAATCTGAGGACTCCAAAGATCTGATCATCCACTTTGTTCTTGATCGTGGAAGAGGCAGGAGTGGTTTAAATTTGTTCCGTGCCTCGATGTGTAGTTTTAGGTAATCTAAAATATCTTGAGTTTCTCTTTATCAGTTCACCATAAAATAGTTTTCCTTCCCCAGTGCCACGCTATAAGGCAAGTTAGTGGCTCCGAGTTTATTGGAGCATAGTTAGCATAGCATCGGTATTATCGATTAAAGGTAAGGTGCAAATTTGAGGACGGTGTAGTGCGTTTTCTAAAACCAGCATGTTGTTGGGTGCGTGTCTTTGTGCAGATTCTTCGTGCTGCAAAATTCCCGTCACATCGACCAACCAGTATCAACGACCACTTTTGACCCCACCATCTAGCTACAAAGTTCCCGGTGAACCGACCGGAAGAGCGCTGATCGTCAAAGTCAACCACGCGCTAGGCAGGGAGCAGTAATCATCGCTTCGATCATTCCCGACACCAGATATTTACCGCGTGGAACGTGGTGAACGCAAACCAGAAATTCGGATCTTCTACGGGCCCGTATCTGCCAGCAAACAACAAGGAAATCGCGCTGGCGCCCGTAAAGCAGTCAACGTTCGTCGGTCTACAGCTTCGACCCGTAAACCACGTAAAACCATGGTAATGTGAGTACAAACCGTTTTCTTTCCTTGACATGCGCATTTAATTAGTCACGTGGGCTAAATCTCCACAATTTATTGAAACCATCTTAAAGCCGGTTCGAAACGTTTTTTTGTCTGGTGGATTTCCTTTGCCACCTGTGAAAATCCTAGGTCGGCGATGAACTCGCCGTATAAGTCTGTACAAGTAAACGCACGTACCTTACCCCCGTCACTCATTTTCGGATGAATACCAGTCTAGGAATTAGGAAGCTTCGACAGTATTAAATATGCATTGGGAAAGTAGAGAGAGAAGTGACAGTAGCCAGATCAGTTCGTATACCGCACACAAAGCTAGCTAGCATGTAAAGAGTTTGGAGTTCGATCCCTACCAAGATGAAAATATATATACTTTTTTGTTTGTAATAAAAGCAGAATTTCGTTTGTGTATTTTAAATAGTGTTTAAGTTTTTTGTTAGCGGTGACTATTTATGGTATTTTCAGGTGAAGGATTTCTCAAGATATTCGGGCGATTAGATTTCGGATAATTTTTTGTAGATCTACCCTCCCTAATAACCTCGCGAGCTGAAGCCCTGTGGATGCTAAAGTCTTTACCAGTGATGAAAAGCATCGTTTGAGTGAATCTTCTTTATTCGTCTGGTCTTGCTGTAGCGATTTCGGTTTTCAGCGGGTGTTTTTTTGGGGTGTTGGCGGACTATCAAGGTCACCTGAGCCACGTTTGACCGTCTCGACCGGAACTCAGAAACAAACAATACCCGCCCATAGGAAGGGTCTCAATTAGCTGGGCAAACAAACCAGGCGTTTGGTCTCCTTAGGGAGTGGCGCAAAAAATCATTCGCTAAATTTTGGAACGGGTCTAGTTCCAACGGTCTCAGGTTACAAGGTGATCCGGGATAACACGTACTTCGCGCTGCATAAATCCATGACATGGTCAAACATACTGTCGCGAATCTTGTTTGAGATTGAAGCTCTAGTCGTGATGAATGCTCCCAAAAGCGATCTTTCAATGGAAGAGCTCCCGCCAGAACTTCAAGACTTATTGTATGCAGCCTAAGGCGATTTGCAAACAACTGAATTCGCTAAAAAAAACATGCATTATCAGCTCATGGCCTTTCTAGCCAGTTTGACAGTGTTTTGTGACGTACGTCGAACTTAAGGAAAACAAAGAAGATCGGAAGTGAGAGTGAAACATAAAATTTCTAGCAAAAATGTAGCTTGAATCAAGCAAATGATCAAGTACTACGTGAGACTAACTAAGTGATTACCAGAAATGTTCAGAAACACCTAATTCTCCGGCGAAGCTTTAAGTAACCAAAACTTTTCAAGTCCTCATGCTTAGCTTAGTTGACCGCCCGTGAGTCTCCCGTGATTGATCACAAACCAGTTGAAATTCTATATTGAACCAAATGCATGATACTTGGGGAGTCGTATATCAAGTTCAACGTGCAACCTCAACTGACTTAGAACATGAACTGATCAATAACGTAGATGGTCACACCCATGCAGGTCAATATGGGAAGGAAAGGAATGTTAGTTCAACAATTGTTTCTACTAGTGACCGACGGATTCTCTGCATCATCACAAATGTCATAGTGGGGCGAGGAAATGATCAGGATTTATTTTTGTAGATAATGTGATCTACTTATTACTTATAATATTATCATGTGTTCATTGCTCTGAGTAGCCAGCTACCGAGAATACGTTGCAATTTTATCGCGTTTAGTATTAATATGTGCTTCCTACTAAAATACGATTTTTTTTCCAAAACTCGTAAAACTCCGGACAGCAGACTGTCAGGAGGTTCGCATTGCAAATAACGCGAGATGACACACCACTACTGAAAAAAGTACAGGTGTGTAATGTCAGAGACATAACTGGATGTCGTAAATACGAATAAAACTGACACGATTTCTTTACACTTTCGAATTCGAATTGATAGATTGTGTGAATTGCGAAACTTTCCCCCTTTTCATTACCAAAATTTTCAACGATTTTCGATGTCGATTATTTCATTTCGGATTTGCATATTTCATTGAAAAAAACTATCAAGATGCTGTACAGGATTCATTTCTGCTTTTCAGAAGGACCAAATTGTGGAATTCTCTACGATATTTAGCACAGTTCGGAACATTTATTTCGAACGATTTTCGCACAGCAAAAATTGCACGAAGCAAATCAAATTATTTTGGATTTTCACTAAACTGGTGATTTCTACCTTCGATTTGCGAAGAAGTAATCTTAATAGTTTTTTAGATAACATTTAGAGCCATTAGAACGGCTGATTTTATACAATGTTGTCCACCTTTCGTTTCTTGTTTTCTTTCTCACCAATGCAAACCATCAGCAGCTGATGCAATCGTTCTTGCTTGAATTGAAACTAGCTTTGCGAACAAACCGCAACACATCCGCTCGCAGTGCCAAATGATGCGAAACTGGTCGCCCCGACGTCTGCTTTCATCCAACGCACAAGAAGAAATGATCGATTTTCGACCACGGTTCCTCTTTTATAACGTTCAGTTGAAGATATGTGCCTGACTACCTCAAAATCGTCGTCCTTGCGCGAAAAACCCAAGCTAAAGTAAAGAGTTTTCCGCGTTGTTTTAAAATTTTCAGAAAACCTAATTTTTGAGTTGTTTGTGGTTTTCTCACACTGTACAAAATATTATCCTAAATTCCTGATCATATTTTTAATGAAATAGTGAAAGAATTATGTTGCTGTCATTAATACAAGTCGAGATATTCACGATTAAGTTCTGCCCATTCTTTCTTATGGCTAATTTTGAAAAGGCACCCCATAGTAAAGTAAGTCGTATTCGCGACAAAAATAAAATAAAATAAACACTCGCGAATAGGTTGCTGCAGACAAAATTTCAGTTTGACTCACACGATTCACTGATCTGATAACACCGACAATGATATGCAGATTGCGTTCCGATCGGTTGACGTCGTTTAATTTTGGGCGATACATTTGCATCGGTTGACATCGATTGTGAATCATCATCAATTTATATACATCTTTATTATTGATTCAAATTAATTCATACATCATATAATGTATAGTAAAAACCGGTTTTAATCCACCTAGTGGTGTCACAATGCCTTTCTCACATCTCTCATTCTCATATATAAATGTGTGGTATTATTCAAAATAATTGTTATCGATTCTTGAAAAAGAGAAAAGTTTGTTCATAAACTTGTTTAACCTACATATTAAAACAGTTCTCAGATCCGTTGGCCACTGAGAAAACTATTTCAGGTACATCCGAAACCGGAATCCGAGAATTGGTATAACCGAAGTCGCTTCGAGAAAAGTGACAGTCCATTTTTGAGTATATGGCTATTTGGTCGTTAATCGAATACCGGGAACCAGAAAAGCCGAAATTTTTTTATTGGCTGTCTAGCGACAATGACTACCGATTGGAATAGTTTTGATAAACTTCACACGCGCATCTTGAATTTAGCGTTAAACCCGAAGAAAAATAAATCTAACGTTCATGGAATAATCGACGGAGTTTAGTCTAGCCCGATTTTTGGTAAGGAGAAATACAACAAGATTATACATAAGAATAAATATCTCTAAGGAATGATCTCACCAGTACCCTGTTTCTCCTATTCGCATTACAAATAACGCGAGATGACACATCACTACTGAAAAAATAAAATAAAATAAACACTCGCGAATGGGTTTGCTGCAGACAAAATTTCAGTTTGACTCACACGATTCACTGATCTGATAACACCGACAATGATATGCAGATTGCGTTCCGATCGGTTGACGTCGTTTAATTTTGGGCGATAAATTTGCATCGGTTGACATCGATTGTGAATCATCATCAATTTATATACATCTTTATTATTGATTCAAATTAATTCATACATCATATAATGTATAGTAAAAAACCGGTTTTAATCCACCTAGTGGTGTCATAATGCCTTTCTCATATCTCTCATTCTCATATATAAATGTGTGGTATTATTCAAAATAATTGTTATCGATTCTTGAAAAAGAGAAAAGTTTGTTCATAAACTTGTATAACCTACAGATTAAAACAGTTCTCAGATCCGTTGGCCACTGAGAAAACTACTGACTGAGTCCATTTTTGAGTTTTTGAGTCTATTTGGTCGTCAATCAAATTCCGGGAACCAAAAAAGCCGAAATTATTTTTTTGGCTGTCTACCGACAATGACTACCGATTGGAATAGTTTTGAGATATGTTTAGAAAAAAAAATTACGTTGTTTCACTCCGCCGCTTTTAATGAGGTATAAATATTTTACCAATCTTTACCTAATCACTCCGGAAGTCGGATCTAGATGAAATTCAGGAATTCCATTCGCAAGATCTGAGAAAACCTAGTTAGATTATTTGACGTATACACACGCAGACATTGCATAGCTCGACAAAGACGACAAATACTTGGTAAAGCAATACCTTGGTATTGCATTCCTTCAGTTTCAACAGACTTCGCCGTCGATTCTTAGCGTACAGAACCCATTGCATGGCTGATGCTACGATCCTATGCCGACAACCCGAGAAAATTTTTACTAGTCAATTTTCAAGTGATTGCATTATCTATGACAAAGGCAAACATATTCCATTCTTTATAATGATTACAGAGACAATGACTTTGTTTAAATTCGAGCTTGTTGATCTACATCTCATGCACTATTTCGATTAAACAAATCAAACGAACGAAAAGCTCATGTTACTTTTGTATATGGAATTCATACTATACAGGGTAATAGTTTAGAACCAGCAATATAATATATGCTTTACGATTGAATTTTTATTATTACTATTTTCATTATAATTATACCGGATGCAAAAATTTTCTCTACATCACAAAGCATGGAATTCCGACGCATAACATTTCAAATAAACTTGAATCTTATTTAGGGGTTAGCCAAATTTTGTGCTAGGGCACATAACCGTTTTTATTATTTTAACGTTTCGTCTTTGACTCATCAGTGCAGAGCAGTTCAAATTTAACTTCTTAGTGCTAAACTCGGCAGTTCAATTTGAACCGCTAAGCAGACGTAAAGTTTCTGCTACTTACAGAACACTTTTTGTTTTGCAACGGAGGGCAATGTCTTTTCTGACGTACCGAACGAAAACGTGTTTTCGACTATTTCTGGCCGATGCAGATTTGGTCATTTAGGGGTTAGCCAAATTTTGTGGTAGGGCACATAACCGTTTTTATTTTTTTTACGTTTCGTCTTTGACTCCTCTGTGCAGAGCAGTTCAAATTGAACTGCTTAGTGCTAAACACGGCAGTTCAATTTGAACCGCTAAGCAGACGTAAAGTTTCTTCTACTTACAGAGCACTGAACAAACATGTTCAGTGTGTAGCCATGTCTACACACTGAATTCTTATTTTGATGTTCGGTAATTTTTTTTACAGTTTTAATCTGTAAAAGTAAATTTTAGCAGAAAAAATCGTTAAATAATTCCATTTTACCGACATCAGTAAAATATGCACGAGTTGTCAGTAATTCCATGATAATTTTGCTGAAAATTTGTTTTTTGTTTTACTGACGTATGTTGTAAACATACTCAGTGGTTAGTGAATAAACACCGAAAAAATATGTAAACAGTGCTGAGCTTCAGTAATTTTCACTGAACGCTTTCGGAGAAAATAAAGCCTGTGTCGCCATTTTAAAGTTCAAATAATACTAACAGTGGTAAAAATTAGTGCTTTTTTCGGAAAAGTGCAGACTGCAGCTAAAATGGACAATATTTTGGACTTACTTGCGGATGAAGAAGTAAAGAAGCTGTTCAGTAAGTACATTCTCTCATTTTTAGCAAAGTACGAAAATGTCTGACGAGTGTATCACTTGCTTTTTTTGTCGTAAACCTGTTCCGGGATACGTGGAAGGGCTCCTACGGCACATTAGGTCCCCCACATTGGTTGCCATTCGTTCGAGTTTTTATCATACAGCTCCTTACGTTCTTCTTTTGACTTAATTAAATTTTCTCGTGCTTGATGATGCAATCGCTTGAATGATGATCGCATTTCATTCACATAATCTTCATAGTGCATTCGACCATTGTTATATTTGTACATTGAATTAGGAATATTTGCTCGTTTCCCATGTAATAATTCGAACGGAGTGTAACCCGTTGATGCGTTAGTCGTAGTATTATATTCAAATGTAAAAAATGGTAAAAGTTGGTCCCATATTCTAGGATCGTTACCCACATATTGTCTAAGATATGTTTTCAGTTCTCTATTTGATCTTTCGACGAGATTTGCATGCGGATGATATGTACTAGTAGTAATTTTCTTAATTTTGAAAATTTTACAGATATTTTTCATTAATGAACTAACAAAATTGGATCCATTATCCGTTACTAATTCAGCGGGTGTCCCAAATCTACATATATAGTTATTTACAAAAGTTTGAGCAACCGTGGAACTCTCTTGATTTTCCATCGGTGCTACAACTAAATATATAGTCAGATCGTCTTGCATAACAAGGCCATATTTGTTACCCCAGTCAAACGCTGGGAGTACTACTATATCCATGTACAGCTTCTCGAATGGTTCCAACGATGTCGTAGTAATTTTCATTGGAATTTTGTTTGAACGGCCAATTTTATTCTTCTGACAAGAATCACATTGTCTTACATAATTTTCGATATCTTTGCGCATATTAGTCAATTGGAATAGTGGACTCATACGCTCTGCCATTCGTTTACTTCCAACATGTCCACCTAGAGGAGCATCGTGGAACTCTTTCAATAAAGTTTCGCGATCTTTTTCTGGCACCCACATTCTGTCTTTTTCCGGTGCGTATAGTGTGAATTTTCTGCATATTTCGGTAGGAAATTATCTGAATGTTTTTCGCCCCTCTCATGTCTTCGGGACAATTACTGAAACCATCTACTAACCCATCTAATAGAATTTTTGAGTCGGTTAGTGATTTACTGGATCCATTTAAAACTAATCCCCATATTTTATGCTCTGGTATTGCGAATATTCTTCCATTCAAATAGTCTTTTAAACCGTGTGATAAATCTACCAGTTCGGTCCCATCCAAAATCGATGTTTTCTAATCCGTCCATGTGCGGATTCCATTCAGTTTTTTGTTTATTTTTAAATAACGTAAACCTGCCTGATTCGTCTTTAAGTTGTTTTGAGGGATTTGTTCTATTTTGCGCGTCTTTCCGGTTCGCAAGTTCATTGTTTTCCGCTTGCTGCTGTTGACGTTTCTGTTGTCTAGTGACTACTGATATAGAGTGTAAGGACTCGGCCTGCTCGGGTAGTCTCGACAAAAAATCTGCTACAACATTGTCTTTACCTTGTTTATAGCGAATATCTATTTCGAGTCCCTGTATGTTTAGACGTAGTCGCGTAAGGATTGGCGAAGTTTCTTTTAAGTGCCATATTGAAATGAGATGTCTATGATCAGTATAGACAATGAATTTTTGATTGTAAATATAATGTCTGAAGCGGTTTACTGCCCATACAATCGCTAGTAGCTCCTTTTCAATGGTGAGGTATCTTTTTTCGACACCCACCAGGTCCCTGCTTGCGTAGGCTATTGGTCTCTCAACCGATTTTTTATTAGAAAGTACTGCTCCAAGGGCGTACACACTAGCGTCTGTTGTGATTACGAACATGTGTGCAGCGCCCTTAGCAAATTTTCCTTCGAATTTGCTAGTATTGTAGAAAAAAGTAGGAAATTGTGAAGGAAGCTCTCATATCAGCGTAGCTGCAACCTTCAAGTATAAAATTTGTTATTGAAGCGTGCACATTTGCGAGCATTAGTCATCGCAACGATGTTTAAGAAACTTTGTTATATAACCATAGACAGTTTCGAGCATTAGTCAGCGCAGCAATGTTGTAAAAACAAAGTTATATTTTTTTACGGACACTGCCTCTGGCCTAGCGACAGTGGTCTCGACTTTCGGTAGAACTTCGGGAGAAAGTCGGATGAACTTTCTACTTGAAATCACAAGCTCGGCTTGTACTAAAATCTTCGGGCTTCACCCGAAGAAAAATGTTAGGAGCTTAAAAACCCATAGTTTGGAAGAGTTATCAGTCAGTTCAGTCTCAGAGTACGCGGAAAATATCCGTTAGTCTCGGGCGTCGGCCCGTAGACAAGTTAGAAGCAGTTCAGTTTCACAGAATGCGGTAGCTAGGCGCGAGTCTCGGGAGTCGACCCGTAGACAGATTAAATAGTTTTTGCTTCGAGTATTCGGGTTAGTTCAGTTCGGAGTGTAATACAGTAGCCGACCTCAAAATCAAGTAAGAAATATTGTTTATAATGGGATATAATAGATTTCGGAAGGCATCTAAAGAATTGAGTGAAAGATTGCTGTAATGAGTGAAGATTTAACAGTTTCATGTGCAGTGTTTGATACTCATATGCGAGAAGAACAAAATAGTTAGACACAACCATTGCTCGTGTCAGGGTAGTGTTGATAATATACGACAACAAAAGTATGTGTTGAAGAATAACTTCTTTTATTAATGTAAGCAAGTAAATGTTGAGACATATATTCGACGAGATCACCATGAAGTGTTGTGAATAGATTTACAAACTCGTAGAGTATGCACTAGACTGTACTGTAGTAAGACATACGTTCATATGTGCATAAACCTAATGATATGCCGAGCTTAGTGAGACTGCGTGAAGTATTAGCCTTATTAACAATCGTTAGTGACTTTTGTTAGATTGTGGGAAAGAACTCCTAAAACAGCCCAATCCTTCACTATTGAGAATAAGTAGCTGTCAAGTGAAAAGCACAAAAAAATTTGAAACTCAGAAAAGGTGAAATTCGTGATATTAAACTCAAGTACATGGGTGAATCAATACAATGACATAAAAGAGAAACCGAATTGAAGAGTATTACTCCGTATAGAACTGAAAGAAACATCCTCTTCGTTATTCCTCTTCCGCCACCGCTCGGCCGGGAGATTGCAAGTGGTGACAGCGATACGTGCTATAGCAGCAAGGACACGCCAGGACTACGAGCGAGGATTTCGGAATTGAGGATGTTGGGCGAAGTTGTATTAGTATGGTGAGTCTCTATTATTTTACTTATTTTTTTCTCGTTGTTTTGATTACGTAATGTTGCCACTTATTGTGAGCGCTAAATCATAAAAAAATAAGGATGGAATTAGCGCGAAAATTTTTCTGATTTGTTCAGCTCGCGCTCGCAAGGACCAATATTATTTTTCTAACTACATTACTCACAATCCATCAACTGGTAAACGATATCAGAACTTTTTCTCATGCCTACGGCGGGTTTCTAGAACAGTTATATACATTCCGTTGTTGAGTCATTTGGCAAGCAATAAATTTGTTCAAGTTTCCTTGAAAACTGCGGACGTATAGATTACGCTCACAGTTGATTTGTCTACGTTTTGACAATACGGAGCCCATGTACTAGGGGCACATGTGTTATAGAGAAACAACACCGCGATAATACTTACAAAAGTGGCCATACTAGCATGAAGGCCTAAGAAGCTTTTTTGCCTTCGCTGAAGAGACACGAAAATCAGGACCAGCTGAACAGTTAGCTCTGGTGTAATGATTATAAGGTCAAGGTGACCAACCGAACCTCACGCGTATGAGCGAAGGAATCGGTAATTTGAATCATCATTTTGCGAATAAGCAAAAGTAGCCGTACTTCGACTGACATAACAAAGCAAGTCAGCAAGCTAGGCACCAGGAGTACATGCCACGAGGTATATATATTTAAAACGGTGGTGAACCAACCCGTATGGGCGGAGCCTATAGCAAAATGCGTTGCTAGGTAACACACCAAAAACAATCGCGGCCATATTTGCGGCTAAAAGTTGGGCAACCGAAATAAGAACATAGCACGAAAAAAAAACGGTATATGACAATAATAATAATAAACCGACATTGACTTTGTGTCGCGTACGGTAAACTATAATGTTAAACCACGAGTATGATACGATGCGCTGTTGAAGCCTATGCCGTCGACCCTTATAACGGAATTAACAAAGACAGTTTGGTTTGCGCACACGGCGGGCATGACAAATTTGAGAGCACCGAGTTGGGCTGGCTCAATAATAAACAAAAAAAATGCCAATGCGAACGAAATTTGACCACG
This sequence comes from Malaya genurostris, assembly GCF_030247185.1. Classification (NCBI taxonomy): domain Eukaryota; kingdom Metazoa; phylum Arthropoda; class Insecta; order Diptera; family Culicidae; genus Malaya; species Malaya genurostris. The sequence goes on along the minus strand of NC_080572.1, from coordinate 141,399,280 downwards.
CAGGGCTCGTAGCAGTTAAAGTTTTATATTATACAATGACCAGTAATTTAAAATTAGGTCAAGTTTGTTTACGATGATTGTTCTTTTTTGTTTGTCGACCATGACCACGGTCAAGATCGTAGTTTTTCACTGTTAAATAATGATAGGGAGTCGACGGAAATCGTACTAGTGGGGGGTAGTGAAAACAAAACTATTAGAAGCGCAGAGCGTGTTTGAAAAATTCCTGCATATGTTAAAAATTATGATCGTAAAAACATACAACTGAGGTTTTACAAAAACACAAGAGTATAAAAATGAAATGAAGAGCTACTAGTTAAAAAGATAAAGCGGCATAGCGAATTAAAGTCACATTGACAATGGGGAACGAAAATAATATTGAAGGCGGTGGTGCCTATCGATTTCCGATGCTAGAGGCAATACAATGTATCCCGGAATTCCACGGGTCAGTAGACGAATTAGAGCCATTTATTGTGCAAATAGAGTATTTTGCAGAAGACATCCCGGAAGGGGAAAACCAGAAACCACTACTAAATGTAGTACTAATGAAATTAAAAGGTAAAGCGGCAACCTTTATTAATAGAATAAGAGCCGACACAGTAAAGGATATATTCAGGAATTTAAGAGACGTATTCGGTTTGAAAATCACAGTAGAAGAGATTTTTATGAGGATCGAAACTCTCGAACAACAATATGGAGAACCTTTTGAACAGTACGCTGAAAGAGCGCTACGAATAATGGAATATATTGACACTCAGCAAGAGAATCAAGGCCAAGAAAAAGTACAGAAATCCTTCGCAGAAAGAGGATTAACGATTCATTTTATAGCAGGATTATCGAATGAAAGTTTAAAACATTTAGCCAAAAATCATAGGCAGCTTAAGTTTCAAGAATTAATAAAATTCCTAAAAGAGGAGGCGGAGTTCAGCTACTTATTATCAGATATTGAAAATCGGCTGCTATCCTACCATGCAATTGATAAACCAAAACTCTGGACAAACAATAAATATAAATGTTATCCAGGGGAGCAAATCGAAAATTCTCATAAACACAACCGAAGCTTACGCAACGAATACTATCGCAACAACGGGTGCCTAATCGAAGATAACAATTTTTATAATAATCATTTCGAAAACAATTCGAATAAAGTATGGATAAACTGCATGACATACAATAATAGAAAAATATTTCGAAGATATGATCATAATATCAGGACCAGAAATATGCCTGATCAAATAAGATATGGAGCGTCAAGAAATCCGAATGCAAATTTAGTCAAGCAAACATGTAAAATGCAAAATTGGGATCGATACGGGGAGAATGAAAATGACGATAACAGTAAACCAATGAAGAGTGATGTGTACAAAAAACGTAAAGAAGGGATATGGGTCAAATTACATAAGACGAAAGACAACGAATTTATGATGCTGTTGAGATCGGCAAACGAACCAAATAACGAGATGGGGTTGCTGGTAGACACTGGAGCATCTGGCAACTTGATAAGTAGACGAAATGCAGAGTACATGGGAGCATATACAATTAATGATAACGAAATCATAGAATATTCCGGGATAACAGGTACTGTTATGAAAACATTAGGTACCGTAGAACTAAACTTCATCATCGCAGGAAGAATTTTCCAAACGAAGTTCGACGTAGTGGAGAATTTGACTCCAGGGGGCATTTTGGGAATGACATTTATGAATAAGTATGTGACTAGCATACACAATGACCAAGGTTGGATATGCTTACGGAAAATACCTCTAACCTTTGAAACAAAAACAGATTCATATGAAGCTCATCAAAAACAGGAGAAGAGAGTCGCAAAATATGAGGCAGATAACAATGTGAAAATACAGGAAAAATACCAAACGTATGATCAAACCAAGCTTAGTCCACAGGGTACGACGTGTACAGAAACGACAAAAAATTATACGGGGCAATGGCAAGAAGGTATGCCGCCTCACGAAATGTTAAAAATAGAGTGTGCTAAAAACAATCAGTTATTCGTAAAAGTTGCTGCTGCAAATAAACCTAACGAAAAATTAAGTATTTGCTCGATACTGGAGCATTTTATAACGTAATGAGATGGGATACTGTCGCGAAAATAGGATCAGAGAAAATAAACTATAAAGATAATTTATACATCGCAGGTTTTGATGGAACTCAATCACAGACTATTGGGTCAGTAAAAGTCACGTTGGTAATTGGAAAAACTCATTACAGAGTTAGATTTTATATAGTAAAAGATTTGTGTGTTCCTGGAATCATTGGAGCAGAGTTTTTAAAGATATACACAATTTATGTCACTCAGAATTTCGAGTACATATGCCTAAGTGTACCAAACGAGCACAAGAATGTGGCAAATACACCAGTAACAGGCAAAGAAAAGGTACACGCAACTGAGCATTATGGGATGCGTGCTGCAGATAAGAATGAGTGCAACATTGAAATAGCCACCCGCATAAAAATGAAAGAAATAATGAAGTAAATGATAATAATGAGAAGCCAAAGATGTCTTCAAACAATGCAACTAAAGCAAACAATAATTGTGAAATAAAAAAATCTCCAAGTAGAAATAGGACAACCGGAAAACATATTAAAACTGATGCAAAGAGTGGCAAAAATGAAGTAATTATTGTCAATGCTGAAGTCTTGGAGGGCAGTTTAGCGAAGCATAATAAATATGAAGTGAATAAAAAGCACGTGAATAAAAATGATAACATTAATGCATCGTATCAGAGCAACTATGAGTTATACAAAAACGACTATCGTTCAGATAGTATGCATCCACGTTGTGGAACTAATATTACTAATGAAGAAGAAAAAGATTATATAGACAGAGAGATTGACGAGGAAGACAAATGTTTCCTTGATTTAGATTCAAATCAAGACGTAATTCTTACGGAAAATAAAAGATACGGTCAAATAACTGGTCGAGACCGAACGGAAAAAGTATTAGAATCACTAAATATGAATCATCTATAAAGAGAAAATTTTAGGGATATAGAGAAGATTATGGCATCATATAGCGATGTATTCTATCTGAAGGGGGATAAATTAACTATCACTGATGCGGCAGTGCACGAAATTGAGACCGTGCCTATCAACAAACGGCAATACAGATTTCCAGAAGCTACAAAGAAGCACATTAATGAAGAAATTGAAGAAATGCGTAGACAAGGTATCATAAGGCCTAGCAAAAGTCCGTGGAATGCACCAGTCCTATGTGTTCCCAAGAAGGACGATGAATTTGGTAACAAGAAATACAGAATCGTGGTTGACTTCAGGGCTTTAAATTTAGTTACGAAGCCATTTGTATACCCAATTCCACTAATTGACGAGATTCTAGATAATCTTGGAAACAGTAAATATTTTTCTACCTTGGATTTAAAATCAGGGTTTTACCAAGTACCAATTAACTCAAAAGATGCAGCCAAGACAGCGTTTTCAACTCCAAAAGGCCACTTTGAATTTACAAGAATGCCTATGGGTCTGCGTAACAGCCCGTCGACGTTCCAAAGATTAATGAATACGGTACTTTATGAGATAGAAGGGGTTAAAGCAATCGTCTACCTGGATGATATAATTGTATTCGGTGTTACCATCGAAGAACACAATGAAAACTTACGCAAAGTTTTAGAGGCTCTCCGTCGACATAATCTAAAAGTCGAGCCAGGTAAATGCCAAATTTTGAAAAATGAAATAAAGTATTTAGGACATGTAATTGACAAAGAAGGAATTCGTCCTATGGAGGACAATATAAAAACGATTAAAGAGATGGCGGCACCAAAAACAGTCAAAGGTGTTCGGTCATTTTTAGGAACAGTAAATTTTTATTCATACCGCACATAGCAGAGAAACGTAAACCTTTGAACGACCTCTTGCGAAAGGATGTTAAGTTTACTTGGACAGAAGAGTGTCAAAAATCTTTTGAGGAATTGCGGAATTTTTTAACTTCTGACACACTGTTAGTTAGACCGAACTATAAAGATACGTTCGTGATCACGACATATGCAAGCGAGTACGCTATTGGAGCAGTACTCTCGAATGAAAAATCGACCGACAGGCCTATTTCATATGCAAGCAGAGGTCTAGTAGGTGCTGAAAGAAAGTACCATACGATTGAAAAAGAGTTGTTAGCCATCGTATGGGCAGTGAACCGTTTCAAACATTTTATTTATAATCAGAGATTTATTGTATACACTGATCATAGACAGCTAATTTCAATATGGCATTTAAAAGAAACTTCGCCTACGCTAACGCGTTTACGTCTGAAACTTCAAGGGTTGGAAATGGACATTTGCTATAAACAAGGCAAAGACAATGTTGTGACAGACTTTTTATCCAGACTGCCCGAACAGGCCGAGCCCTTACACCCTATTTCAATAGTTACTAGACAGCAAAAGCGTCAACAGCAGCAAACAGAGAAAAATGAACTTGCAAAACGGAAAGACGCGGAAAATAAAACAACTTCCCCAAAACAACTGAAAGACGAATCAGGCAGGTTTACGTTATTTAAAAATAAACAAAAGACAGAATGGAATCCGCACATGGACGGATTAGAAAACATCGATTTTGGATGGGACGAAAAGGAAGATTTGGGAGCACTCTCATATTTCGAAGAATATGAAATATGCATAAATAACAATGACATCAAATTTGATCTGTTGAAATTTTCAAAACAAAAAACTAACGAAAGTGATTTTGATGGTACTTTCGTAATAGTAAACAGTAGATCAGCATATAAAGAACTAGCCGAGCTGATACACTTACCACACGGTTTAAAAGATTACCTGAATGGAAGAGTATTTTCAATTCCAGATCGTAAAATATGGGGATTGGTTCTAAATGGCTCGAGTAGATCAATAACCGATACAAGAATTCTAATAGATGGGTTAGTAGATGCATTCACTAATTGCCCTGAAGACATGAGAAATGCAAAGAACATGCAAATTATCTCTTTTCGAAACATGCAGAAAACCCCTGAGGCAAATGTGTTGAGATTTATTGCCGAGAAATTTGATAAAATTTTCACACTATATGCACCGGAAAAAGACAGGATGTGGGTGCCAGAAAAAGATCGCGAAACTACATTGAAAGAATTCCACGATGCTCCGCTAGGTGGACATGTTGGAAGCAAACGAATGATGAAAAGAATGAGTCCACTATTCCATTGGACTAATATGCGGAAGGATATTGAAAATTATGTTAAACAATGTAGCTCGTGCCAGAAAAACAAAATCGGGCGAGCGAACAAAATTCCAATGAGAATTACCACGACATCGTCCGAACCGTTCGAGAAATTGTATATGGACATAGTGGTATTACCCGAGTCAGAATGGGGGAACAGATACGGACTTGTGATGCAAGACGATCTGACTAGATATCTAATTGTAGCACCGATGGAAAATCAAGAGAGTGCCACGGTCGCGCAAACTTTCGTGAATAATTATATATGTAAATATGGAACACCCGCCGAATTGGTAACCGATAATGGAACCAACTTTGTTAGTTCTCTTATGAAAAACGTATGTAAAATTTTAAAAATTAAGAAAATTACTACAAGTACATATCATCCACAGGCAAACTTGGTGGAACGATCGAATAGGGAACTGAAAACCTATTTAAGACAATACGTAGGCAACGAACCGAAAACATGGGATCAATTACTCCCATTCTTCAGTTTCGAATATAATACCACTGTAAATTCCTCAACGGGTTATACACCGTTTGAATTATTATACGGAAGACGGGCGAACATCCCAAACTCCGTCTACAAATACGATAATGATGGTCTCTACTATGAGGACTACGTCAATGAAATGCGATCTACATTTAAACGACTTCACCATCAAGCCCGGGAGAATCTAATTGCATCTAAACACAAGCGCAAAGAATTATATGATAAAAACTCCAACGAATGGCAGCCAATGTGGGGAGACTCAGTGCTAGTAAAAGCCAATCCCACAGGCGCAGGACAAAAGTTGCAATCACTTTGGAGAGGACCGTATGAAGTAGTTGCTTTACCTAGTGAGCAAACAACAACTATAAAGAATGGGAATAGACTAGAAAAGGTCCACAATAACCGATTGAAAAAGTATACGGATTGAGAAACTGAACCTAACCACAGAATATTGACATAATTATGAAATTATCCAAGAAACATTAGAAAAGTGATAAAAAGATTCAACATGTATATAAAGTGATACACGAAAATAAACATATTGTATTAAAAGTTTCATCGGAAAACTAAATACAAAGGAATAATATTTAAAACATAAGGGAAATTGAAACCCTGAGAGTAATTGAAATAAAGAAAAATAGGATACAGTTATAAAAGAAATTAACAGCAAACATCATACAATGATACGTTGACATAAGAATTCAACGAAAAACTTAGAACCACAGTGTAAGGAAAACAATGGATAAGATAAAAACATGAAAAATATACCAAGAAGGGAAAAATATCAGCGAAATATGTAAGATGAAAGTCGAAATGAATCAATTCGAACACGAAAAAAAAACATGATTGCGAGCAGAAGGATATTAAAACCGTTAAGAGGGTAATATACACATGTTTTACGATGTTATTAAAAAAAAAAGTACGAGAGTCAATAAGAAATAAAATTATACTTCTGCGATGAAACGAACACAATTAAAACAAATGGACACCAAACTAAGAAAGAAAAATAAGGTGAAACTGATGATAATAAAGATACATCAGAGGGACAATAAAGCAATAAGTTACATTGTCAAAGAAGATATATAATGGGGGAAAAACATATGAAGAAGAAAAAAAGAGAGAGTATACTTAAAGAAACTCAAACATATGGTTGAAGTAATACAAAGTGGAAACAAACTATGGGAAAATATGGGATTCTAATGATCCTAGATGAGAAAACCAATCAAGAAAATTCAAATATATTATAAACATGGGAATCATGTCACACACAGCAATACTGTGCTGGTCATAAGAAAAAAAAAAGTTAAATTAAAGAGGAAGATTATAGATGTGAGAAAAATTTGTTCTTGGGAGGAAGCTAAATGCTACAAATTAAAATGAACTTGGGAAAAGTTACAATGCGTTTAGAAAAAAAAGAAGAGTACATTACACAAGGGAGGTAAACATAATGGTATAGAATACGGAAACAATGTTATAAATAAGGAGAATTTGTATGGTGATATAAGATGGTTTATCATTAAATAACATAAAACTAACACTGAAAGGACACTAAAAGAATACTACAAAAAAAGTAAATAAAATAAAGATGAGAAACGACGGATACGACAAGAAAAGAATAAGACACAAGCGAACAGACTATCAAAACGACGCTGGCCAGCAAATAATTTCTATATAATGTATGCATTTATGCAATGATACTAGTATGAGTGATCAAGTGTGTGTGGACAAGGGGATCGCGACCCCGGAATGAAAAAAATGAAAGATGCATACAATATGAATGAATTGAGAATTTCTTAAGTGCAAATTACGCACTCAAATCAAAATGTCAATAAAATACAGATACGACAATATGGACATGTGAAAGTTACGAAAACACAATGAAAGTAGGATACAACAAATAATTAAAATATAATATACCAAAGAATTCATGGGGGATTACAAAAATACATATATATGAAAACTCTGCCACTAACAAACTAATAATATTTTAATACTTTATGGGTTACCGTTATTATTGGAAAAATATTAAAACCCAGATTTGAGTCTATTTTTAGAAAGGAAAAACAGGAACACGCACCGAAAGAACCACCTCAGGTAGTGGGGGAGAGAAGCTGCGGCATGAGCACTACACAACCGACTAGTATTTGAACGGAAGGAATAATAATTTCAATAATTGAACAGAAGGACGATTTCTGAAGCTATGGAGCCAAGGATGGTAAGACACCATTAAAATGAACACGGCATAGAAGCTAGTTGCGGGAAAAGTTTAGAAAAAAAGGGTTTAGAAAAGATTCATTATAACCTGCAACAAGCATTCGCATGCCGCAACTTTAATAACAATTTTATATCCACAGACAGACGTATTGTCGACAGACGGGTTGTCGACCTGTATCTACGGGTTAAAGGTACCTCAACAAAAAAAAATATATATAAGTAAACATAAAAACCTCTCGATTAATGGAAAAGTACACGAGACAACATATAGACAAATAAATATATCTCAGAAACACTTAATGCATAGAAAAAAAACATAGATTCAACTGATAGAAAGAAGAAATATGATAATGAAAAAAAAATTACGATGCACAAAGTTATGATAACGAAAAAAATATAAGAGAATATGATGCACAATGCGATTATTAAGAGAAAAAAATATACATATATAAAAAATAATAACAATCACAGAATAGACAATAGATCACGTAAGACGTTTATAAAAATAATAACAATCATAGAATAGAAAAATGTTTACACTAAAAGCACAGAATCATACAAAACGAATAAAAGTTTTTTTTTTGAGTCCCGAACTGTGTGTGTGCCCGAAAATAGTCGTCGCAGAAGGAAGGATGTCAGTAGCTTAGCCAAGCTACCTAAGAGAACGAGAGGGTGTGATCGGATGCGGTGGCAAGTTGAAGACAAAGGGAACCGGGGAATCACCAAGATGTCACAAGGAAGAACAGTAGAGTTGAAAAATCGAGGCAGAAAAATTATGAAAAAGTTTAATATGGAAGACGTGATAACAAATCGAAATAATGGCAATGCTACAAATTGCTACAACAACAAGTACAACTGATAACAAAACAAGAAGGAAGTAAATGCAGTCAACACAGTTAAAGATGACTTGCGTGGGTATGCCACAACGTTACAAACTGCTACCCTATAATTTATTCAGTGAGCATCGTCAAAGCTCAGCTGAATACCATAAACAATTATTGGAAAATCAAAGTTTATTAATACGTGAAAATTTAAACAATTGGTTGTTTAAAAATACACTACGAAGAAGATAACCACGAAATCAAATGCAATGCATAAAAGCTGCTAGGAGCCTCAACACCTTGTACCAAACGAGAAGCCATGATGAGAAGCAACAATACAGAATACCAATACATGACTAATCAACGAAGAAGCTTCATCACATATATTTTTACGAAACTATGATTACTACTGGCAGTAATCTCAATGATCAATTTTCAACCATGCCCAATGAAGCGAGTACATAAACAACGAGAAGCCCTAATACGTATCACCAACACAGAAGAACGAGCTATTAGGGACGAAAACGACACGGAACCCAGAGTCCGAGACTAGCAACCGTTCGATCACTCCCACAGATAAAGTAACAATAGAAGCATACCATGGAACAGGATGGTGTCAGAGGAGAACACACACACACGAGGACCACCGTAAAGCTAGGAAATTTAATTTGCGTACAGCCAAAACAAAAAAAAATGTAAAGAAGTTCGGCAATAGCAATTATAAATACGGAAATTTGTGATCCAGCTACAAACCTCAATGTTATAAACCAACGCATTCGACTTGATGTCTACCCTTCTTTGTAACATCAAGCTCAGTAAGTAAGGGGGCATGCAGCGCCCTTAGCAAATTTTCCTTCGAATTTGCTAGTATTGTAGAAAAAAGTAGGAAATTGTGAAGGAAGCTCTCATATCAGCGTAGCTGCAACCTTCAAGTATAAAATTTGTTATTGAAGCGTGCACATTTGCGAGCATTAGTCATCGCAACGATGTTTAAGAAACTTTGTTATATAACCATAGACAGTTTCGAGCATTAGTCAGCGCAGCAATGTTGTAAAAACAAAGTTATATTTTTTTACGGACACTGCCTCTGGCCTAGCGACAGTGGTCTCGACTTTCGGTAGAACTTCGGGAGAAAGTCGGATGAACTTTCTACTTGAAATCACAAGCTCGGCTTGTACTAAAATCTTCGGGCTTCACCCGAAGGAAAATGTTAGGAGCTTAAAAACCCATAGTTGGGAAGAGTTATCAGTCAGTTCAGTCTCAGAGTACGCGGAAAATATCCGTTAGTCTCGGGCGTCGGCCCGTAGACAAGTTAGAAGCAGTTCAGTTTCACAGAGTGCGGTAGCTAGGCGCGAGTCTCGGGAGTCGACCCGTAGACAGATTAAGTAGTTTTTGCTTCGAGTATTCGGGTTAGTTCAGTTCGGAGTGTAATACAGTAGCCGTAGGAATATGCGTGCATGGTGAGGTTTGAGTAGCAAGTGACCTCAAAATCAAGTAAGAAATATTGTTTATAATGGGATATAATAGATTTCGGAAGGCATCTAAAGAATTGAGTGAAAGATTGCTGTAATGAGTGAAGATTTAACAGTTTCATGTGCAGTGTTTGATACTCATATGCGAGAAGAACAAAATAGTTAGACACAACCATTGCTCGTGTCAGGGTAGTGTTGATAATATACGACAACAAAAGTATGTGTTGAAGAATAACTTCTTTTATTAATGTAAGCAAGTAAATGTTGAGACATATATTCGACGAGATCACCATGAAGTGTTGTGAATAGATTTACAAACTCGTGGAGTATGCACTAGACTGTACTGTAGTAAGACATACGTTCATATGTGCATAAACCTAATGATATGCCGAGCTTAGTGAGACTGCGTGAAGTATTAGCCTTATTAACAATCGTTAGTGACTTTTGTTAGATTGTGGGAAAGAACTCCTAAAACAGCCCAATCCTTCACTATTGAGAATAAGTAGCTGTCAAGTGAAAAGCACAAAAAAATTTGAAACTCAGAAAAGGTGAAATTCGTGATATTAAACTCAAGTACATGGGTGAATCAATACAATGACATAAAAGAGAAACCGATTTGAAGAGTATTACTCCGTATAGAACTGAAAGAAACATCCTCTTCGTTATTCCTCTTCCGCCACCGCTCGGCCGGGGAGCTTGCATGTGTATCTGAAGTTAAAAAGTTTCTTAGTTTCTCAAAGGCTTTTTGACACTCGTTTGTCCAAACAAACTTCACATTCTTTCGCAAGAGATCGTTCAGTGGTTTACGTTTCTCTGCTATATGTGGTATAAATTTTCCATAAAAATTTACTGTTCCTAGAAATGAGCGGACTTCTTCAACCGTCCTGGGCGCTATCATTTCTTTAATTGCCTTAATTGCCTTTGCACAAGTTCTCGTTATGTTCTTCAATAGTTGAACCAAAAACAATTATGTCGTCCAAGTAGACTATAGCTTTTACGTCTTTTATTTCATACAGCACCGTATTCATTAATCGCTGAAAAGTGGATGGACAATTTCGTAAACCCATAGGCATTCTTGTGAACTCAAAGTGGCCTTTTGGAGTTGAAAACGCTGTCTTGGCAGCATCTTTTGGGTTAATGGGTACTTGGTAAAATCCCGATTTTAAATCCAAAGTAGAAAAATATTTACTGTTTCCGAGATTATCTAAGATCTCGTCGATTAGTGGAATTGGGTATACAAATGGCTTTGATACTAAATTTAGAGCTCTAAAATCAACCACAATTCTGTATTTCTTGTTGCCAAATTCATTGTCCTTCTTAGGAACACATAAGACTGGTGCATTCCACGGAACTAGGCCTTACTAGGCCTTATGATACCTTGCCTACGCATTTCTTCATTAATGTGTTTTTAGTGGCTTCCGGAAATCTGTATTGCCGTTTATTGATAGGCACGTTTGAAATAGTTTCAATTTCATGTACTGCTGCATCGGTGATAGTTAATTTATCCCCCTTTAAGTAGAAAACATCGCTATGTGATGCCATGATATTTTCCATGGCGTTAAAAGCCCCCTTTCCAAATGGTTCAGCTTTAGCACTTCGAGAACTTTTTCTATTCTACTCGATCCTTGCAGTGTCTTAAATTTGTTGTTTTCCACTAAGCTAAGGTCATAGTCATCTTCTGTAAGAATAGGTTTTTGCTGCACTGATATGTTTTTGTCGAATTTGTCTACATCCTTCCATACTGCGATAAACTTTTCCCTTCTGAAGACTGGTTAGTTTATCATTTGTTTGCAATCAAAACCGGCTGTGTTATTATCGTTATTATTCTTGTTATGATCATTGTCAGGTACATTATTATATATGTCATAGTTATTTGACTTCAGTCTTATCTATTATGTCTACGTTTGCTATAATGAACTCGGTTTGGCAGCTTATGTTATTGGTTTTCGTTTTACTACGTATATTTTCTTCAGTTTGACACCCTTTCTCGGTTACCATTGGATATTTTTCTTATATATTAGATTGTTTATATTTGACTTGTATTCTATATTATTATGAAGCGAATTCTGTGCTCCTGTAATTTTCTGATTATGGCCTTCTGCTTGTCACTCCGTATCTCCCATAGCATATTGTAGCCATTTTGATATCGGCTTTGCTTCCACGCTAAATACAATTTGTTTTTCTTGTAAGATTATCTTGCCATTTTGGATGTCTATATTAGTAAGGTGCTTATTTATAAAGTTCATTCCAAGAAAACCTGCAAATCCTAATTTTACTCTAAATTTTAGGCAATCTACTAAAAAAATCTGCTTCTGTAGTACCGAGACTAACCCGTGGAATATTCATTACTGTGTAATGAATTTGTTTTTTTTTTTTTTTAAAGGTTTATTGGTTAACCATTTCAAAACCGAGTTACAATAAAATACATAAATTAGTATCTGATATAATGAGAGTGGGATTTTAAAATTTTTGTGAAACCTCCGATGTGTGTTCCTTAATGAATTTGTTCTTTAAGATTTATTCTAGATGCTCCTATTTCTTCCGCGCATCTTCTGCTAATTAGGTTGGAACTGGCGCCGGTATCAATAAGGAATTTCTTCTTAATGCTAGGTCTCGTTGTTGTTCTCATTTCAATTTCATATGCGTTGAACCAATTTCTTGTCAATGAATGGTTTATAGTATCTGCTTCATGAGTTTTACTTGAACTTCTTTCTCTGTTTGAAAGATCCTTCATTCTTTCCAATTGGTGGTCAATGTGTTCTACCTTGCTTAGTTTTTGTGTGTCTCATTTCTCGAAAGAACAATGTATGGAACATTTGTAGAACTAATTTGATACTATTATTTTGCTGAAGAAAGTATGTTGATACGTTAAGGCGTTTAAGAGTTATGCAATGTTTTTGAGTTTTTCAAAGGTATTTTAAAACTAATTTAAATAAGTTAAAAAAATAACACCCTTCTAATTTTCTCTTGAATTTTTACTTATATTATGACCTTTCAGGAACTGCATAGGATACATTTTTATCGATCTGGCATCTAATGAATATTGATATTTGAAGCATGACTAGTTTTTGATGAAAAAACAATCATAACTTTTTACTGGTAGCTCATATGAAAAAGCTTGGTTCAGCAAAATTGTGCGCAATGATTAGTTCAACAACTCTTCTAAAGACAACTTTTCGGTGGAACGTTTCATAAAAAAGTTAGAACAAAAAAAGTGATTTTTCAGGAGCCACCCTACTTTTACTCGGGAAAATTGATGTAACTCGATCAAATGAAGAGCTAGAGAGGTGCTTTTTTGAGCAAAGTTGCTTGCAATAAAATTTCCTACAACTTTATTGTACAACAAAATCATTTTTGAGTTCAATTAAGAAAGATAGATTTCAGATTTCAATCTAAATAAGGACAACCCTAGTAACTTTTTTCATCAAAAGGAGCGCCATTTGATTACAAACAACTTTTGTGAAGACATCAACTACAAAAAAACTAATATTTAATAGTGAAAACATTTTTGTCACGCTAATTTCCCGTTTCGGACCACTGTGCAATGGTATTTCGTCTGCGAAATAGCTTATTTGTATCAGAAATGGTTCGAGTTCATCCACTGAACCATAGAACTCTGGAATACATTGTATCGCCGTTTGCATCGGAAACCGATATCTTTTGGCGTTTTCGTTTCTAAACGGTGGCCGAACACACGACTGAAAGGTCATAATATAAGGAAAATTCAAGAGAAAATTGGAAGGGTGTTATTTTTTTAACTTATTTAATTAGTTTTGAAAATACCTTTCAAAAACTCAAAAACATTGCATAACTCTTAAACGCCTTAACGTATCAACATACTTTCTTCAGCAAAATAATAGTATCAAATTAGTTCTACAAATGTTCCATACATTGTTCTTTCGAGAAATGAGACACACAAAAACTACAGCCGAAAATAGATTTTATGTAAGTCAAAGCACTTTCTGAAACTCAAGAAAATCATTAGTTTGTTAAAATGAGTAGAATGTATTTATTCGAACCAAAACTCATTGTGCGTCGTTTTGCGGCTTTTACAGACTATTCGGTACACAAGTGGATGAGAAAGAAGGGCGAGTAGCATAGGCGTCTTGGCACGATGTGAATAAAAATATTTGCAGTTTACTAACTTGCACCAGCTTGTTGGAATGGTTGTCGTGATCATGGAAATTTCTGTTCATAAATTTATCATGGCCAACTAGTTCGGAATAACCATATTACACAGTATCTCTAATCCTCATTTGCTCAAACTCAATTGAAGAAGTTATATTAATAATAAATGAATCAAAATTGTTCTGCAATCTATTTTCGGCTGTAGTTTTTGTGTGTCTCATTTCTCGAAAGGACAATGTACGGAACATTTGTAGAACTAATTTGATACTATTATTTTGCTGAAGAAAGTATGTTAATACGTTAAGGCGTTTAAGAGTTATGCAATGTTTTTGAGTTTTTTAAAGGTATTTTTAAAACTAATTTAAATAAGTTAAAAAAATAACACCCTTCCAATTTTCTCTTGAATTTTTACTTATATTATGACCTTTCAGGAACCGCATAGGATACATTTTTATCGATCTGGCATCTAATGAATATTGATATTTGAAGCATGACTAGTTTTTGATGAAAAAACAATCATAACTTTTTACTGGTAGCTCATATGAAAAAGCTTGGTTCAGCAAAATTGTGCGCAATGATTAGTTCAACAACTCTTCTAAAGACAACTTTTCGGTGGAACGTTTCATAAAAAAGTTAGAACAAAAAAAGTGATTTTTCAGGAGTCACCCTACTTTTACTCGGGAAAATTGATATAACTCGATCAAATGAAGAGCTAGAGAGGTGCTTGCAATAAAATTTCCTACAACTTTATTATACAACAAAATCATTTTTGAGTTCAATTAAGAAAGATAGATTTCAGATTTCAATCTAAATAAGGACAACCCTAGTAACTTTTTTCATCAAAAGGAGCGCCATTTGATTACAAACAACTTTTGTGAAGACATCAACTACAAAAAACTAATATTTAATAGTGAAAACATTTTTGTCACGCTAATTTCCCGTTTCGGACCACTATGCAATGGTATTTCGTCTGCGAAATAGCTTATTTGTATCAGAAATGGTTCATCCACTGAACCATAGAACTCTGGAATACATTGTATCGCCGTTTGCATCGGAAACCGATATCTTTTGGCGTTTTCGTTTCTAAACGGTGGTCGAACACACGACGCACGTACATGTCTGTTTTTATTCCATTTCATTCGCGCGCCCGTCAAGTGCAATAGCTACTCAATGATATTATTGTCGATATGTGTACGTGATTGTATCTGCTGCGTTTGGACCTAAATCAAAACTTAATTGTAATGTGGGCGATTTTAGTTGCTTGGCCTCGATAATAGTGGACTCGTATTTTGTTTTTACGTTTTCAAACTGATCTGTTAATGTATTCCAATCGTCTACGCTGACGCGCGCTTCGTAACCACCATTTAGTCTCTCTAATTCCCTGAATGCGTCGAGAAGGGTTTCTCTTTTTGTAAATATTCCAGCTAATGATCTGGGTCTAATATTATTTTTAGAGAGATTTTCGTACTCTTTTACAATATATTCGCCAATTTCATTGATTCTACCGAGCTGATCCATTTAGGATAATTTCAAAATTACTTGCTCCGGTATTTCCCATATGTCTTCACATAAAAACATAAACCAAAAATCACTACATAAACATCTTCCTGCCGAACTGAGATTACCACTTTCACTTTCGGAAAGAACTAAGAAAACTGTACAAAATGCTTTGAAACTGCAAGCATAGATTTATTTATTTATTTATTTATTTATTTATTTGGGAGCAGGGAAAAGCCCACTGGAGCTGAAATTTACAATCTCTCTCTCCAGCAGGCATAAAACCTCCTCATCTTTTTATATCAACAGATTACAAAGATCCAACAGATATACTGCTTAATACTAAGAGCTTAAAGTAAAATTACTCCCGGCGAGGGTCAAGAGTGACTTGGCGGTGACGTTGAGGGCCGCATCCTGCTGTCCGTGAGGGTCCGCGAGAAAACCCCCAAATCACATACACTCGGCGGGTGTCCGGCATGCTGGACATCAAAGAGAGTGGCCCTCGGAGAGCGGCAATGCAGGAAAAAGGAGAAAAAAGAGAGAAGTGAATATTGTAGTAAATGGAATTACGAAGGGGTTCGAAGGGGTGGAAGGGGGGGGGGGGTCGTTTCGAAAGAAGTAGAAAGCGGCAAAAGATCAAGTTAATTGTCTCAAAAGATGGTGAAAAGATGAAGAGGGGGGGATGCAAAAAGTATTAGTAACATCATAAAGATCTAGTTAGTTCCGAAGAAGATGGTGGACAGCCAGGGAATCGAGAGAGTCGAGCGGATGTTAGAAACAAACCTAATGGTGAATATTATTCTTGGTTGCATAATCGATAGAGAATGGAAGCAGACTTACTAAGGGAACACTAAACTAAACTTAACCCTAAAGCTAAATCTAGAATTTAAGTATTGGAGTTGGAAGGACTGTTTGAGATTGTGGTTAAAAAAAATTGTTTTATGGTATTGCGAGACAGGGTAAAATCAAATACATGAGAACATCGATTGAATAGACGACACATACTGGAGAAAGGTTCATTATAGCCATAATTAGTGCGAGCGGTTTGAATTCTCAGGAATTGATGAGATCGAAGATTTCGAGAATGAATATTTAAATTTAGTTTGCCTAACAATTCGGAGCAATCAATTTGAGATTGCAACAGATCTGACACGAATATTGCCCTGGAGAGATTTCGGCGAACAGATAACAGGTGTAAATCGATCAGTTTACAGCGTTCCTGATAGCTTGGGAGATTGCTGGGATCTCTCCAAGGAAGACTACGAAGAGCAAAGCGAATAAACTTACGCTGAATAGCTTCGATGCGATTGATGTCCAGTTGATAATAGGGAGCCCAGACGACAGAAGCGTATTCTAGGATGGAACGAACCAGTGCGCAATATAGTGCTTTTAAGCAATATATGCTTTTAAAGTTCTTTGTGACTCGAAAAATAAAACCAAGTGTCTTGGAAGCCTTAGAGATAATATACTCGACGTGATGTTTGAAACTAAGTTTAGAGTCCAAAAGGACTCCCAGGTCCTTTACAGTCGATTCTCGCTTGAGGATAGTTCCGGAAATAGTATAGTTAAATACTACGGTTGTGCGTTTGCGAGTAAAAGAGATCACGGAACATTTAGATGGGTTTAATACCATTCTATTGAGGTCGCACCAGTTGGAGAAAATATCCAACTGTTTTTGTAGGAATCTGGCATCTTCGTGATCTTTAATAAGATGGAACAATTTAAAATCGTCGGCGAAAGATAATTTCAAGCATTGCATCGAATGGTTCAAATCGTTCAGATAAAGTAAGAATAAGAAGGGTCCAAGATGACTGCCTTGAGGTACACCCGAGTTAGCTCGAAAAGGTTCAGCTGTACAGTCTCCGATTTTAGTTATCATACTACGACCAATCAGGTACGAATGCAACCAATTCAAAAATGATCCATTGAATCCAAGTCTGTCAAGTTTAGCAATAGCTATTTGGTGATTAATTTTATCAAAAGCAGCGGAGAAGTCTGTATATATGGCGTCAACCTGCTGTCGCGCCTGTAGTGACTGAATTACGTAGGATGTATAACATACCAGGTTTGTAGATGTGGATCGTTTTGGCATAAAACCGTGTTGAGTTGAAGATATGTAGCTAGAGCAGTTGTGGGTAATGAAGTCCAAAACGATTATTTCAAAAAGCTTAGATACAGCACATAATGCAGCAATTCCGCGGTAATTTGATATATTGCTTTTATCACCTTTTTTAAATACAGGAAAGATGAACGATTCCTTCCATGAGTTAGGAAAAATTCCTGAACGCAAGGAAATATTGAATAATATCATCAAAGGAACCTGTAGACTTTCCGAGCAATTCTTGAGAATAATGGAGGGTATTCCATCAGGTCCAGCGCTTGATGATCTTTTCAGTTTAGCTAAGGAAGCTTTCACCATATCTATGGTAATAATGGGATGGGGACCAACGGGGGGGCGTAAAGGAACATTGTTGGCAGCTTCGAAGATGTTATTACTAGCTAGATTTTCTTCACAGAAAACGCTGCTGAAGTGTTTGCCAAAGAGATCACAGATATCACGCGGGGTCGATGCTTGCAGAGTGCCGAGCGACATATGATTAGGTAACCCTGATTCCTTTCTTTGATCATTAACGTGATTCCAAAACCTTTTAGGGTGGGATTTAAGATTCTTCTGGATGCGACATTGAAAGGCATAGTGGAGCGATTTATTCAATCGTTTATAACGATTGTTGTGGAACAGATAATTAGATCTAGAATGAAGAGTAGGTTTTTTGGTGAATTTCCTCAAAGCGCATCGTTTGGCTCGTTTAAAACGCTTCAGAGTTCGGTTTGACCACGGTGGACAGAGCGGTTTTTTTCGTAGCTTTTTGGGTATAAATTGATTAATAGCGTCGGTTATTTTATGTGTCCAAAGATCAACGGCAGAATTACAGTCACGATTTGATAGTAAATAGTTCCAATCTAGTTCCATCAGAAATCTATTCATTTCATTGAAATTACCATTTCTGTAGTCAAAGAAAGTTGATTCGGAGACGTCATTGAAAACAACAGACGGAGAATCACGAATGGCAAAGAGAAGTGGGGGATGATGTTGGCAAGATTTAACGAGTGGAGAGGGGGCGAGGGTTATTAAGCAAGTATTTATGAGTTCAAGACTAACAAAGCAGAGATCAAGCAGGCGATTGTTACTATTATTTTGATCGTTAAACTGTACTAGTCTTGCAGTACTATAGCTATCAAGAAGTTTCAGGGAAGTAGGTGTTTTAGACGAGCTTGCAATATCGGGAAATAAATAATTAGACGAAGAGCGAGACCATTTAATGCCGGGGAAATTATAGTCGCCTATAATAATCACCTTATCGTCTAAAGCCATTTGGTTTTCAATTTGTGAGAGCGAGTTCAAATGCTGATCAAACAGGGACATATCATTGATGCGATCAGGCGGGATATAAAGAACACAAATATAGAGCGTGTAATCTGAGAACAGGAGAGCAACCCAAAGCTGCTCGACACCAGTGCAGTTCAAGAGAGACAACTGTTGAGATTTGAATTTTGAGCGACAGGCGAGTAATACACCACCGCCGCTTTTTTTATGGCTGTTCTGCTCGGTGCGATCCTGCCTGTAAACAGAGAACGAATCACCGAATATTTGCTTAGAGAGAGTGTTGCCGTTTAACCATGTCTCCGTAAATAAGTATATGTCGTAGGCACCGTCAGAGCAAGCGAGACGATAATCTTCGAGAGAGCAGTTGATTCCTCCAACGTTTTGATAGTACATGCTCAGACTAATGTTGTCAGAAATTTTGATTTTTGCCGGAAGGGAATAGGGTTCGGTGAGCGACGCATGGGGGATCGTGGGTACACTGGACGAGGCCTTTTTGATGGAATTGACGGCATTAGTGGAGATTGCAAGCGAGTGCTGTTGTTGATATATGGAAGCCGGGGAAGTGGGGGACGCGGTGAATTCGGTATGTGATGAGCTGTCTGTTTTGAACTGAGTGACAAAAAAGGGGAGATAGATATGCCATGTGGCCAGAAATCTGGTGAATTGATCACCTTTTCAAAGGTATTTGGAACGGCAATTTTGAAAGAGACAAAAGAAAGAGGTCGGTTAGTGTTCAAACGTGCCAGTTTTTGACACCTAATTGAACTTCTGCTACACTCAATTCTAGCACTAATATAGTTAATAATATTTTCCTCAGTTTCAGTAGGCATGAATCGTGTTAAGTAGTACCATTTTTCGGTATCAGGTTGGACGGAGGGTGCTACTAATAGAGGTACACTTTTATTTCTATAATCTGTTGCGCGGTTATTTTCAGTTTGTCGTTGTGGGAGGGGAGCTATGGTATTTACTACAGTATAGGCAGGGGAGATTGTCGGCGGAAGAGGGCCAGTATAGGGAACATTTGATATAACAGAAATGGTAGCTTGCCTGTTATTGTTTGTAGACGGTTGTGGCTGCCGAGGCTGCACTGAACAGGGCGGTACTGTTGATGAAGAACTAGTAAGTTGGGAAGCTGCATACGGTGATGGTTCTTGTACTGCCTGGATGAAGTTACTACTAATGTCGGTGATGGTAGCTGATGACGGAGGATGTGAATCAGAGTTCACGGTGGTGGTAAGATGCATCACTGGCTGAGTTGTAAACAGTGGTTGCGTTGAAGTGGAGCAGTTACTGGTTGCTACTGGAACTGCATTCTCTTCTATAGCGGTGGAATTTGGATGAGAAGCAATACTTTCCAAATTTGTTGTACATGACGCAGGGATGTCATTGGTGGGACGATTGTTTACTGCTGCGTCAGTTTTGGCGATTTTTTCAGGTTGTACGATAGAAGGGCGGCTAGTACTACTGGTGCGGGGTCGTTTGTTATTGTCTTCAAATATTGACTCGAAGAGGTTGGTTAAATCCAGTTGTAAATTATCAAGGCGTTCGAAAAAAGTAGTGCCGTTATTTACAGAGCGTTCCAATCTATCTCGAAATTGGTTGTTACAGCAAACCTTGGCACAGGGCTGGGTATACATACGGCAGAAAGTTTGCATTGAATCAGTCAAGGCACCAACCAGCTTTAATGTAGAAGTGGTGCGTTGGAGAATCAAGCTCATCGTATCAGTGGATGATGCGTTTTTATTTGCAGACCCACGGCATTTAGGGCAAAACCAACACACTCCAGGACAGTCCCGAATGGTTTTAGAAAGAGTGCTGTTCACATTTGCGCATTTAATATGGTAACTACCGGAGCATGATTCGCAGGTTATCTTGCCACTTCTCGATCCAGATGAACCAAAACAAGGTTCAGCATTGCATTTACTTCTCGTCATGTTCATAGAATGATTTTGACAGGAACGTGAGTGCGAGAGTGACGTGAGTGCTAATGGCTTGATAGACGTAGCACAAAACAAATCTAATCAACAGCGATCAGATGCAAGTTTTACCACTGAATTGTAATGAAGAGTAGCCGTAAATAGACTACGTTGTAGAATTCACTTTAAATCACTAGATACACCGCAAAGTAAATAGATTATGGTTAATTATACCGGTAAAAACTGAAATATAGCCGAGCGAAAAAATAGTACTTCAGATTGTTTTTGTTTCAGTGTAGCAAGCTTCCGATTTCGGGATTGATGTTCCTTATTGATTTATTTTCAATTATATGTAAACAAAAAAATTAATAAAACCAGTCATGTGCACTTGGAAGAAACCGGTTATGTTTAACAAAAAACCCTTTTATGGCTAGAAAAAGACTTTCTTTATACGCACATATAACAAGGATTATTACTTATTTATACAATTATTTAATGTTTTGAATTAAAGAATATTAAAGGCACACTAAAAAGGGGCGATTTGAGCCTATATAAAAAAAACCTGGAAATTGAAATCGGCAATTCACTTGCCACCCTGTAAGCATAAACGGTGGTCGGACACACGACGCACGTATATGTCTGTTTTTATTCCATTTCATTCGCGCGCCCGTCAAGTGCAATAGCTACTCAATGATATTATTGTTGATATGTGTACGTGATTGTATCTGCTGCGTTTGCTCGTTTTGTCAATCTATCTATTATGTGCTTTCATTAGCACAGAAATACCAGCGCGGACGTTGATTATTAGTACGATCAGAACTTCGTATGCACTCAGTCAATTATGTACCTGACCGCTGTTATTCTAACTGTCTGCGTGCGTAATAAATCCTAACCTTTTTTTACACTCTAGCGTTCGCCAACCTGACCGAAGTGAAGAAAAAGAAACTCAAATTTTCAGTATAACCGCGGATATCACTGGTACCGACAATGTACAGACCGCTGGATTCATAAACCTGCCTTGTGCGTTTATTTGTCCACTCTATATATAAAAACCCTTCTTAATCCACCTAGTGGTGTGATAATGCCTTTCTCTTTTTTCATAAAAGTCTCATGAAAATATATTTCAAACTTATATTAAATAATTTCGGATACCAATTTTGACACCAATTGATTCAGATTGATTCGAGTAGTTCACAAAAGCATGCTTATGTCACACAGTCAGCATCATTTTTCCAAACTAGCGCTTGACATATGCGTTGCCTATTTGTATAAGAACAGTGATGCTAATCTAAAAAACCCTTCTTAATCCACCTAGTGGTGTGATAATGCCTTTCTCTTTTTTCATAAAAGTCTCATGAAAATATATTTCATACTTATATTAAATAATTTCGGATACCAATTTTGACACCAATTGATTCAGATTGATTCGAGTAGTTCACAAAAGCATCATTATGTCACACATTCAGCATCATTTTTCCAAACTAGTGCTTGACATTTGCGTTACCTATTTGTATGAGCACAGTGATGCTAATCTAAAACTAGTGCTTGACATTTGCGTTGCCTGTTTGTATGAAATGAATGATGCTAATCTAAAAAAATCCACCGCCTTTCTCTTCTTTCATAACAGTCTCATGAAAATATGTTTCATACTTGTATTAAATAATTTTGGATACTAATTTTGACACCAATTGATTCGAGTAGTTCACAAAAGCATGCTTCAGTGTTTATGTCACACAGTAAGCATCATTTTTTTAAACTAGTGCTTGACATTTGCTTTGCCTATTTGTAATCAGTGATGCCTTCTTAGTCCACTTAGTGGAATTTTCATATATCTTGAAATATCACCATAGGGGGGAGTACATGAAATTTTCGAAATCGAAAAAAAAATTTGATACCAAGAGGCTTAGAATTGCATGAAACGTCGAGATTTAGTGTCATCTCGAAAAATTTTTTTTTTGAAAAAGTTGATTTTTTGGGACTTAGAAAAAATGTGAAAATTTTTCTAAGTCCCAGAAAGTTGATTTTTTCAAAAAAAAATTTTTTTGAGAGGACACTAAATTTCGATGTTTCATGCAGTTTTAAGAGTTTCGGCATCAAAAAAAATTTTCGATTTTGGAAATTTCATGTACTCCCCCCTATGGTGCTTTTTCAAGATCGAAAATTGTCAAACCTTTATCACCGGGCAGCACCCCTTAAGCATGACCCATTTGTGTCAAATTTTGCAAGAAGGCTTTTTTCGAGGTGCTTAAACTTTTAAGCACTAGAACTTAACGAAAATAGAGTTGATCCCAAAATTTTGGCACCCTTTTATATATAAGAGCGGTAAAAATCAACGTGTTTTGTCGGTCACGTCCCTTATACCATCATATATCCCGAATCAAAAGTCACAACCATTTTATCTTCGAACTTGATCAACGGCCCGATAGTAGCTTTCAAACGAGCCCAAGTTTGTTCAAATCGGTTCAGCCATCTCTGAGAAAGTTGAGCGCGTCCCAGAAAGTTGATTTTTTCAAAAAAAATTTTTTTTTAGATGACACTAAATTTCGATGTTTCATGCAGTTTTAAGAGTTTCGGCATCAAAAAAAATTTCGAATTGGGGAAGTAGCTTTCAAACGAGCCCAAGTTTGTTAAAATCGGTTCAGCCATCTCTGAGAAAATTGAGCGCGTTCAAATACAACGCTTTTTGTCGGTTACGTCACTTATACAATCATATCTCCGGAACCAAAAATCACAGCCATTTGATCTTCGAACTTGATCATTGGCCCGATAGTACCTTGCAAACGAGCCCAAGTTTGTTAAAATCGGTTCAGCCATCTCTGAGAAAATTGAGCGTGTTCAAATATCTTCGAAAAGTGCACACACATACACACACATACACACACAGACATTTTCCGATCTCGACGAACTGAGTCGAATGGTATATAACACTATGGGTCTCCGAGGCTCCGTTCGAAAGTCGGTTTTTCCAGCAATTCTAATACCTTTCTATAGAGAAAGGCAAAAATTTAAATGCAGAGTCACCTGATTATAATTTTCTTCATTTTGAATTCTTTCGCGGTACAATACCTCCTCTCGAATAGCGTTCCGTTCCGTTGTTTTCAAATGTTCGTTTTTTCCGCTGTCACCACAAATGTAAGCACTTAACCGAGCGGCGAGAGGGGTATGTCTTTCAACGCACGAAATGTCATCTAGTTAACGAGACGTTTTCTTTTTTCAAACCGAAAAACCGCACTTATTTATTTTTTTCTTCTCTTCTTACTGGATTTACATTATAGCACACTACCTTCCCTGCGGCACATAATCCTGTGCTGACCTAACTTCAACGTTAATCACTTCCACCGGTTAACCGACATTCGAGCAGTTGAATTAAGAGAAAGCCTCGATAAATTCAAAAACCGCCCTTTTTATACTCAAAATATTGCTCCTTAACCAAAATTATATATATATATATATATATATATATATATATATATATATATATATATATATATATATATATATATATATATATATATATATATATATATATATATATATATATATATATATATATATACATATATATATATATATATATCCATCTTTACATATATCCTGGAATTCACCGCTAACTCTTAAATGCGAAATGTTCTTTTTCGGCGTATTTACGAAAAGGTGCCCTAAATAATCCATACTGGGCATTCTTGGTTTGACTAACTACCACAATACATATACATATTTTCATTGCTATGGATATATGCGATTGCAGCGCTATCGCGTCGCTTGTGTACATAATCAATTAACTTGTCTGAACATGCTTACTTCTCTCGGTGTCCAGTTTTTACTGACTGATGCAATATGTTAAAATAAGCAGCCGTGAGCACCGCAGTAACTTTACTAATATACTATCTGTACTAGCTAAGGTATAGTGAAATATGGTTTTGGAAGATGTTTATGATATGATTTCGGCCTGATCTTGATCTATGATAAAATTAGGGCTGTTGCACAAGGAGGAGTGATAGTCCAATAACTCTAGCGTAAAAGGTTGCTAACTTCGACCGCGAAACGTTTTGCGCTGCCCTTGAATTGAAGAAGCAGAACGCGAACCTGAGAGGGGACGAGTTGGTCGCTATCTTGTCACGGGCGTGTGACGCGACCACGCCTAGAAAGGCTCAACCGAGGACCAACAGACCACCGGTCTACTGGTGGAACGAGCCAATTGCACACCTTTGCGCATCCTGCCTCAGGGCTGGAAGAAGGATGCAAAGAGCTCGATCAGCGGAGATGAGGATGGAGAGGAACACGGCGATCAAAACGGCGAAGTTAGCACTAAACAAGTCCATCAGCGCAAGCAAAAGAGCCTGTTTCGACCAGCTATGTGAGGGAGCTAACTCCAACCTATGGGGCGATGCCTACAGGATGGTAATGGCCAAAACGAGAGGGGCGCTAGCACCCCCTGAACGTAGTCCGGCGAGGTTGAAGGAAATCACAATGGTTCTCTTTCCCCATCACGACACGTCCCCCTGGCAGCCAACCCCGCTACCAGCGAACGAAGTTGAAAATGTGACGAACGAGGATTTGCTCACAGCGGCGAGATCGCTCGATACAAAGAAAGCCCCGGGGCCAGACGGTATCCCGAACGTGGCTCTAAAGGCGGCTATAATGACAAAACCGCACATGTTCAGGGAGGTCATACAGAGATATCTGGATGAGCGTATGTTCTCAGACATTTAGAAAAGGCAGAGGCTGGTACTATTACCGAAACCTGGGAAACCCCCAGGGGACCCATAGGCGTATAGACCAATCTGTCTGATCGACACTGTGGGAAAGCTCCTTGAGAAAATCATCCTCAACAGGCTATCCCCTTCATAGAGGAAACAGGACTGTTAAGCCAGCAGTACTGGTTTCGCAGAGACAGGTCGACGACGGACGCCATAACATCGGTGG
Organism: Malaya genurostris; assembly: GCF_030247185.1. Taxonomy (NCBI): domain Eukaryota; kingdom Metazoa; phylum Arthropoda; class Insecta; order Diptera; family Culicidae; genus Malaya; species Malaya genurostris. The sequence continues at coordinate 141,373,238 of NC_080572.1, read as the reverse complement.
TAACCACGGCGGATGTAGCAATCCGGCGCAAACGACAAGGAATCCGCTACTGTGCGGTAGTAACGCTAGACATTAAGAACGCGTTCAATAGTGCTTATTGGGCAGACATTGTTGATTCCTTACTTGGACTAGAAGTACCAGAAGTGCTGCACAAAATTCTGGAAAGCTACTTCCAGAACCGAGTATTTCTCTACGAGACCGAGGAAGGCACACGTAATTTTTCAATCACGGCTGGAGTACCACAGGGATCTATCTTGGACCCGATCCTGTGGAATATAATGTACCATGGAGTACTGAGGTTGAGGCTCCCTCTGGGTGGCAAGATAGTCGGGTTCGCGGACGACGTCACACTGACAGTCTACGGCGAATTTATCGAAGAGGTTGAGCTGAGTGTATCACACTCAATCTGCTTGATGGACTGGCTGCGTAGCAGGAAACTGTAACTCGCGCACCACAAAACAGAGGTGATGGTTGTAAACAGCCGCAGATCGGAACAGGAGGCGTTGTTGCTTGCCGGAGATTGCATGATCCCCTCCAAGAGATTACTGAAGCAATTGGGTGTGATGCTTGACGACAAACTCAGCTTCAGTAAGCACGTTGAATACGGCTGCAAGTGCACATCAATAACGATCGCGGCGCTCTCACGAATAATGCCCAACAGCTCCCTGTGCGCTGCAGTAAACGTAGGTTACTGGCAGGAGTGGCAGTTTCGATCCTCAGGTACGGCTGCCGGTATGGACGTCGGCTCTTAATGTGGAACGCAACGCACAAATGCTGAAGAGTACGCATAGACTGATGTGTCTTCGAGTGATCAGTGCATACCGCACTGTATCGAGAGATGCGGCCTGCGTGGTTGCAAGTATGATGCCTATCGGTCTGATAGTGAAGGAAGACGCGGAGTGCTACAGCATGCGAGGAGACAGGATCTTCCGTAGGGCCTCGAAAGCCGCTTCTCTTCGCAGATGGCAACAAGAGTGGGACAGCTCAACCAAGGGTGGACACATCGTCTCATAACTAGTCTCGAGTTGGTTAGATAGACCTCACGGAGAAGTGCACTTCGGCCTGACGCAATTCCTCACAGGCCACGAGTACTCCACGCAACATCGCCTGTATGTCCTGGCTGCCCAGACGAGATCGAGATGGCAGAGCACGTCTTGTTCACATGTTCCCGTTTCGCGGCCCAAAGGAGTGAGCTACTGGAGGCATGTGGCATTGACACCACACCGGAGAACCTAAGCCAGAGAATGTACTACTACGTAGAGAACTGGAACGCAGTGTCGACCGCGGCATCCCGGTCCGAGAGAACCTCCATCGCCGAAGAGCTCTTCGGCGGAGTAGTCTAGATCCTTCGTCGGGGACTAGACGAGTAGTACATAAAACTGTTAAGATCGTCGGAGCGCCAGTGAACCGGAAGCTATCCTCCAACCGGAATCACTGGATCGTCCCAGGCATCCTCTCGGTCGGGCGTTGACGGGTATCGAAAGCGTCGGTTTCGGGAGAGCCTCCTTCGTCGGGGAACTCTCCGCCGGTGTAGGCTAGATCGTTCGGCGGGGGCTAGTCGAGTAGTCACCACAACACCGATTCGAGTCGTCGAGGCGCCAGCGAACCGGAAGCCATGATCCAACCGGAATCGCCGGACTGACCTCGGCACTCCTTCGGGTGTTCCGTGTGGTGTAAGAGAGGACCCGGTGCCTGGAGAACTTCCTTCGCCGGGGAACTATCCGTCGGAGTAGTCTAGATCCTTCGTCGGGGACTAGACGAGTAGATCGTGGCGTAATACCGCTAGGATCGTCAGGGCGCCGGTGAACCGGAAGCTATCCTTCAACCGGAATCACTGGATCGACCCAGGCAACCTCTCGGTTAAGCGTTGACGGGTATCGAAAGCGTCTGTTTCGGAAGAGCCTCCTTTGTCGGGGAGCTCTCCGTCGGTGTAGGCTAGATCCTTCGGCGGGGGCTAGTCGAGTAGTCACCACAACACCGATTCGAGTCGTCGAGGCGCCGGCGAAACGGAAGCCATGCTCTAACCGGATTCACCGGAGCGACCTCGGCACTCCTTCGGGTGTAACAGAGGACTCGGTGTCGGGAGAATCTCCTTCGCTGGTTAACTCTCCGTCGGTGTAGTCTGGATCCGTTGTCGGGGACTAGATGAGTAGATCGTCGCGTGGTACCGTTAGGATCGTCTGAGCGCCAGTGAACCGGAAGTCACGTTCCAACCGGAATCATTGGATCGACTTAGGCATCCTATCGGTCGGGTCGTGAACGTGTACCATAAGCGTCGGTTCGGGAGGATTTCCCGCGTCGGGGAACCCTCCGTCGATGAAGAGTAGATTTTTTTAGCGGCGACTAGTCGAGTAGTTCCGCGACGTAGCATCAGTTTTGGGTCGTCGAGGCGCCAGTGAACCGGAAGCTACCCTCCAACCGGCATCACTGGACCTACCTCGTCATCCAACTGGTCGATCCCGGGAAGTTAATTTCATCCTTCTGTGGAACATTCTTGCACGTTGATTGTTTACAGGATGCCTGTTGTCGAATTCTCGGATCTATGGCGCGTTTTTCCCATAGCTTGGGTAGGTAGACAGCTGCGAATAAAAGATAAGATAAAATCGATATTAGCCGTAGTAGGTTATTTCGTCTATCCACATCGAGTGTTAGATGACGAATGATAATGGCTTCTATTCTGACTGATGAATATATCCAAAATGGAATGAACTCCCGATCTGGAAAGTCGCGTTGGTTGATCCGGAGCGAGGATGTTGTATTGTCCAGCTTCGTAATCTTCGGCAAGTACGAATCCGTTTCGATTCTGTCTTTTGTTTCTCCACAGCCCATGCCGTGCGTTCAGGTCCCCAGCAATGATGAATTTGTTCTGTCGTCGAGTGAGCATAGCCAGATCTCGCTTCAATGATGCACACGTACCATCTCGAAGATTGGTTTGTTTGGGGCAGTACGCTGCAATGATGATGATGGGTCCCATCGTCGTTGTAATCTCAATTCCGATGGCTTCTATTAGTTGCAATTTAAAGGCTGACAGAGACCTGTGCTGAATGGATCGTTTAATGGCAATGGCAACTTCCCCCTCCTCTGGTAGTTGTCCTGTCGAGCCTGTGAATCCTGTAATTGGAAATAAAAATAGAAATTTCAGGTTTAAGATGAGTTTCAGTTAAAATAGCAATATCGGCATTCTTTTCTTGAAGAAAGTCGGACAATTCAGCAGTTTTGCTCCTGAGTGAGCAAGCATTCCAATTTACTATAACCAACTCATTATATTGCATTCGATGATGAATTTGCCTAAGGCGTTGATTTGATCTAACCGCGTTTTGCAGTTTCGTAGTTTTGTTGTCATTGTTTCAAAAATGACGATCAGTTATTCAGCAGAGAATAAATCACCAGAGTCATCCTTTGCTTGTGGTTGATTATTGCCCCATCCAGGAGGGATTTTTGAGGAAGATTCTTTTTGTGATCCAGCGGCTGAATCTTTTGGATTGCTGCGAGGAAGTGGCGGCAAATTCGAAATATCCCTTTTCGGTGGGAGCCGTGGGAAATTAATTTCATCCTTCTGTGGAACATTCTTGCGCGTTGATTGTTTATGAGACGCCTGTTGTCGAATTTTTGTGAACTCAGCACGTTAGGGACACGATTTGCTAGTAGATGGATGGTCGCCATCACAGTTCACACATTTTACAGCGATGTCATCTACTAGACAATCGTTTGTATTGTGTGGTTCGGCACATTTCCCGCACCGACTATTCATGTACCAATTCCTCGCTCCATGGCCGTAGTTCAAACAGTTCGTGCACTGTGTGACATCCCGATGTACCAGTTTATACTTTTGCCATTCAATAATTATGTGAAATAACGATTTAATCGTTTTCAGTTGACTCATGGTGATGGAGCCCTTCTCCAGATGAATCAGGTACAGTTGATCTCGATACCTTTTGTCCGTGTTATGTCGTTTCATTTTAAACACCATCATAGGCTTTAGTCCAGCCTCCGACAGTGCCTGCTTTAGTTCGGCTTCCATCATATCAGGTAGTCTTCGAAGTACAACCTTCATTGGTTTGTTGGCGGCAATATCGTGTGTGAAGTATTCCGCTTTTGTCTGCTTCAGATAACATTCCACTCCTTGGTAGTGGTTCAAAGCCGGAACAGTTATTTTGTACCCTTCGGTACATAAACGGATTGTTGCCTGTAGTCCTTTGCTGATCAGTGTGTTGAAATCCGAGCGTAGAGTTGGTGGGAAGCCCTTCAGGTTGAAAGGCGGCATTTTTTCCTTCTTCTGCAGTTCCTCTTCGACATCAACTGGCAGATCAGCATATTGGTTTTTACTCAGCAAACGATCGTTTACCTGTACATCACTTGGCTTCAGACGCTTAGCATCCTTTGGATCCTTCTCGGATCTATGGCGCGCTTGGGTAGGTAGACAACTGCGAATAAAAAATAAAACAAAATCTAAATTAGTCGTAGTAGTTTATTCGTCTATCCACATCGAGTGTTAGATGACGAATGATGAAAGCACGGCCTGAGCGTTTGAGGCTTTATACCACGCAAAATGTCTGCTCTCAGTATTGACGACTGCTCCACCTGACGACCGAAGTTCAAATGAAAGCATTGCCTACTGCTGCTCCTAACGATAAACGTCCAAATGAAAGTACGACCTAAGCGTTTGAGGTTTTATACCATGCAAAAGGTCTGCTTTCAGTGCCAAATTCTCCAACGGAGGACTGAAGTCCAAATGAGAGTACGACCTGAGCGTTTAAGGTTTGATACCACGCAAAAGGTGTGCCCTCATTATTGACGACTGCTCCACCTGACGACCGATGTCCAAATGAAAGCATTGTCGACTGCTGCTCCCAACGATTGAAGCCCAAATAAAAGCACGACCTAAGCGTTTTAGGTGCTATGCATTTTATATAGCAAATCAGCAGAAAGTTTACTACAGACTACAACTGGTTGAAAAATGGACCAGTATAGTGAAGTAAAATTTCGCGTAATTCTTTGGGTATAAAATTATGGTTCTAAATGGCACCGTAGAGAATTTTGATGTCGATTATTTCATTTCGGATTTCAATATTTCAGTAAAAGAAACTATCAAAATGCTGTACGGGATTAATTTCTGGAAGACAATCATTACTACCTTCATAGGGGTCTGTCGCTGACGATGTCCAGTCAGCAACTGGCACAATTAAAGAAGGTAACAAGCGATTATAAATATACTATCCTACTCAATGCTTGATCGGAGAAATAGGTATAAAGCGAGAAGACTAGTGTTTGATGGACAGAGAAGATGATTGGATATAAGGTATCGGTCGGGTGACGGCCAGGATGTAGATCATGTTTGATGTACGTGCTACTGTGTCTGACTGGCGTTTTAGAGTGACTAAAACAAGATTCAGAGTGGTGAAATGGTAGCGAGTATGCACGGAATGCATAAAACCGCAGGTTCGAGTTCTGTCTCTGAGCGTATCTTTTTCCAATAAATCATCTTTTCTGTTCATTCATTTGACTTCTCCAATATATGTTTCCGCTCAGTCATTGCAAAACTGAACTTAGTCAAGGCGGCTTTACGTCAAACCAACTATAAAAATAATAAATCGTTAAATTCAACTTGTTGAAAAATTTGGCTGACTCTGCCAAATGCCGCTTATTGAATTTATTCAATAGGCTTCTTGAGGATAATATTGTCTCACATGACTGGAGACAAGTAAGAGTTATCGCCATTCAAAAACCAGGGAAACCAGCCTCCGATCACAATTCGTATCGGCCGATTGCTATGCTTCCTGTATTCGTAAGTTGTTCGAAAAAATGAATGAACGAACGATTGTCTTGCGTTGCTCTCAACCAAAATTCAAATTACATTTACTCGTAAAGAAGAAATGGCATCAGTTTTCTTAGACATTAAGGAGGCTTTTGACTCAGTTTCCATAAACATCCTATCTGAGAAGTTGCATCAGCATGGTCTTTCACCAATTCTGAATATTTTTTTGTATAATCTGTTGTCCGAGAAATACATGTATTTCGCGCATGGTGATTTGTCGACAATACGATTCAGCTACATGGGTCTTCATCAGGGCCCATGCTTAAGCCCCCTTTTATTTTCACGTAAACAACATTGATAAATGTATCAACACATCTTGCACGCTAAAACAACTTGCCGATGACAGCGTTGTGTCTATTATAGGACCCAAAGCTACCGATCTCCACGGACCATTGCTAGATACCCTCGACAACTTGTCGACATGGGCTCTTCAAATGGATATCGAGTTCTCTAAGGAGAAAACTAAGCTAGTTGTATTTTCAAGGAAGCGAGAACCAGCACAATTACAACTTCAACTAGGGGGTGAAACCATAGCTCAGGTCTTCATATTTGAATATCTCGGGGTCTGGTTCGACTCCAAAGGCACCTGGGGATGTCACATTAGGTATCTGAAACAAAAATGTCAGCAAAGAATTAATTTTCTTCGTAGAAAAACCGGAACTTGGTGGGGTGCCCACCCAGGAGTATCGAAGTGCTCGCGGGCTCGTCTTACCATTTAAAAATTGATTATGGGATCTCTCATATCGATCGCTTATCCGATGCGATATCTTGAATCCGATGGGGATTGAAAACTTCGAAAGGCTTGTCGAGCTCAATTCTCAGACCAGTTTTATGTCCTTGTATTTTGATGACTAAACAGTCATCGGAATTATTTTAATTTTGACCCTGCTACACCGCACGTAAACATTTTTTGTGATACACCGTCACGATGCAGAAACAAAATTGGATTAAAATGTATTTCGAACACAATTTTCCAAATTATCAATACCTTAGCACGAAAGTACCTCAAAAGGTCAAAATAAATAAAGCAGAAACAAACTACAAAAACTCAATTATTAATGTCAATTTATATGATTTTTCGGAAAATATTGAACTGAATTGTGATCATCCGAATTATTTTTATATTCTTTGCCAAATATCATTACACCAAATGACCTTTATGCCAAATGACCGTATGCCTAATGACCGTTATGCCAAATGGTGTGTATGCCAAATATCTTTATGCCAAATAACCTTTATGCCAGTTGGACGTATACCTAATGACCGTATGCCTAATGACCGTATGCCTAATGACCGTCGGCGAAGTGACCGTACACCGTCCTGATAACCGTTCCCACAGGTGCAGAGACCGCTCTCCGCGAGCCCAACACACCGGAGATGTGCGTTGAAGGTGTAGTGATTTGACATGAGCCGCGACATAACACGAATGAAATCGCGACTCACTTTCATCCCCCTGAAACAAGGTTTCGTCGATACCCTAGGGATAATGGAATGTAGCCATCGTCCCAGTTCGCCATTGCTCCATGAAGTTTGCCAACTTTCGAGAGTTTTCTGACGAGAGATACTGAAAAATTCATTGAAGCAGATAGGTCTTTCATAAATATCACCTTCTAATGCGCCCACCTTAGCTAATGAGCCTGCCTTTTCATTTCCCGGAATGGAATAAAGCGAAGAGACCCGGACTAGGGATATTGAATAAGACCGTTCAGATAAATTTCGCAAGTGTTCCCTTATTTTCCCCAGGAAATATGGGGGTACTTTCCTGGCTTCATTGCCCAGAGAGCTTCTATTGAACTTAGGCTGTCCGTGACAATGAAGTAATGGTCTTTGGGCAAGGTTTCAATGATCTCGAGGGTGTACTGAATAGCAGCTAATTCTGCGCCGTAAACTGAAGCCGGATCACTGAGTTTGTACGAAACGGTGATGTTCTGATTGAAGATGCCGAAACCTGTGGACCTGTTGATGTTTGATCCGTCAGTGTAAAACATCTTTTCACAGTTGGCTGTTCTAAATTTATTATGAAAGATATTAGGGGTCACTCGAGGACGTACGTGATCCGGAATTCCACGAATCTCCTCTCTCATGGATGTGTCGATGGGTGGATTACAGGTTTGTTTGCGAGGGGCCGCCGCTTCCGACAGCGCTGTCGGAAGCGGCGGCCCCTCGCAAACAAACCTGTAATCCACAAACAAAACTGTAATTGATAAAGTTCGAATTAACACTTCTGGCATCAGTACTGAACTACATGTACTCAACCTCAAGCCATTTTGAGAAACTATCAACGATGACCAGGAAAACTTTTTTGTCGAAATGAGAGAAGTCTGCATGAATGCGAGTAAACGGTTTTGTAGTAGGAATCCAGAAATACGAAACTTGCTTCGAAACAGGATTCATTCATTTTATGCAGTAATATCAGGATCTGCTTTTGTAAACTTGCAGGTATAATGACACAATCCTGTTACAGTAAACATTCTTCTACTTGCTCTAAATCTTGGTGTTGTGCATAAACATCCAAAAACATACGATGTAACTTCTCGGGCCAACCATGATTCATGTAATAAACTATTTGTTGTGAAAACTTGTCTTTCTTTGTTTCAGTTGTAATTGAAGCATGCCTTGTTGCAAACTCATTGGAAACATTCAAACTTTTTATAAACTCTCTTTGTAAATATGTTGGAACATTTTATGGCAAAGGAAACCTTGAGCAAAAAAAATCTGCGTTGCCCATTTTTGATGACGGTCTATAAACAATGTAAAAATTGTAGATACTCAGTTCCAGTACATATCTTTGTAAACGAGTCACAAACATAGTATTTTCACTCGGTGTTGAACAGTCGTTAGCACTACACTCGGATAACTCTTGGTTTTCTGGAAAATTCTCTGGCTACCTAGAGTTTCATAGATTCAAAGCTTCACTCTTTTTCAAGGCTCCTTGAATCACTAACAGTCTTTTTGAATCAACTATTCAATCTATATTAGGACTACCACAAAATCGTTATATATCAATACTTAACAAAACTAGGAGTCTAATCGAAGACTAATTTATATTCTTCAAAAATGCCTGCGTCCAACCGGAAAGGCAACAAGCCAAGGGTAAAATATAATACAACGCGGTAGAAATCCCAATCCGTTATTCCAAATTTTTCTAACAACATTGCCGATCATACAGAATTCCCCAAATTGACGCTTGTCATTCTGGGAAGAAACAACAATCTATGCCTCCAGTGACGGTGATGATCTCCCACTTCAAAGCATTCCGTATTGAGCTTTCTACTTTTCTCCCGTAAGTAAGAGTCTCATTCAAAATCGGACGAAGAGGAGAATTAAATATTATGAAATAAGCAGTATAATTCTTTATAATAAAATAATAGTGGCTCTGAAAAGAGCTTTTTATGAAAGCGTTCGTGATGGAGCGTGACGAGTTGAGTTAGTTCAGCACGCAGACTCCGCACAGACTTCCGCATAATTCTTTAGGAGTATTATTATGGTTCTAAAAAGAACCGAATAGAAGAAGTTTGGAATAAAGAATCAATAACAGACTCAGAATCCAGTTTCAATTCTAGAACTGCAATTTCAGTTCCGAAATACAGTTCCAGAATCCAGTTTCAGCACGCAGGCTCTGAATTCTAAACCTATATTGCGGAACTAAAATCTGAAACTTGAACTTCCCCGTTACGACTACCGAAAAGCAAATAAGAGTTGCGACCTGAGCGTTTGAGATTTAAACCACGCCGAAGGTGCACTCTCCGTCGCTGCTGATTGATGGCTTAACTCCCGCGATGACAGCCTTCTCGCCTTGATAGCCAGCAAGCGAATGAGAGTTGCGACCTGAGCGTTTGAGGTTTTAACCACGCAGAAGGTGCACTCTGGAATCTCTTAGGGCCCGAGGTAGACCGCCTGAGATTCCGGTTCGGGATGTGTTGGCGAATCGGGATAGTTCATATATGCTTCTCATATACCATTTCCTCAAACACATTAATATCCAAGTGTAATGTGTTATTCCTCGCTCAGGAAGTATAATCTCCACCTACAGGGTCGACACTAACATCCGCTCGATTCTCTCGATCCCTCTCCCTGTCCACCATCGTCATTGGAACTAACAAGATCTTTTTTTTTGTCACTAACTTTTTCGTTTCCCCTTTCTCCGTCTCTTCTCCATCTCGATATTTTGCTCCCGTACCCCCATTTTACCTCGCGTTCCACAATATTTACTTTTTTTGTCGTGACTACGACTTACTTTACTATGGGGTGCCTTTTCAAAATTAGCCATATGGAAGAATTGGCAGAACTTAATCGTGAATATCTCGACTTGTATTAATGGTAGCAACACCATTTCATCAAAAATATGATCAGGAATTTCGTATAATATTTTGAACAGTATGAGATAACCACAAACAACTGAAAAATTAAGTTTTCTCAAAATTTGAAAATAATGCGGAAAACTCTTTACTTTCGCTTGGGTTTTTCGCGCAAGGACGACGATTTTGAGGTAGTCAGGCACATATCTTCAACTGAATGCATATAAAAGGGAAACCGTGGTGAAAATCGATCATTTCTTTTCGTGCGTTCGATGGAAGCAGACGTCGTGGGAGTTAAACCTTCAAGCAGCGACGGAGAGTGCACCTTCTGCGTGGTTAAAACCTCAAACGCTCAGGTCGCAACTCTCATTCGCTTGCTGGCTATCAAGGCGAGCAGACCGCCTTCGCGGGAGTTAAACCATCAACCAGCAGCGACGGAGAGTGCACCTTCTGCGTGGTTAAAACCTCAAACGCTCAGGTCGCAACTCTCATTCGCTTGCTGGCTATCAAGACGAGCAGACCGCCATCGCGGGAGTTAAACCATTAACCAGCAGCGACGGAGAGTGCACCTTCTGCGTGGTTAAAACCTCAAACGCTCAGGTCGCAACTCTCATTCGCTTGCTGGCTATCAAGGCGAGAAGGCTGCCATCGCGGGATTTAAACCATCAATCAGCAGCGACGGAGAGTGCGGCGTGGTTAAAACCTCAAACGCTCAGGTCGCAACTATTATTTGCTTTTCGGTAGTCGTAACGGGGAAGTTCAAGTTTCAGATTTTAGTTCCGCAATATAGGTTTAGAATTCAAAGCCTGCGTGCTGGAACTGTATTTCGGAACTGAAATTGCAGTTCTAGAATTGAAACTGGATTCTGAGTCTGTTATTAATTCTTAATTTAGTTCTTGAACTCAGGGTCCAGTTCTTTATTCCAAACTTCTTCTATTCGGTTCTTTTTAGAACCATAATAATACTCCTAAAGAATTATGCGGAAATTTACTTTACTGTACTCTATACAACCCATTGTGGTAGTCATAGCGAAAAATCGTCTTCAAGAGCTTAGTTCCGGAATATGGGTTTAGAATTCAGAGTCTGCGTGCTGAACTAACTCAACTCGTCACTCTCCATCACGAACGCTTTCATAAAAAGTTCTTTTCAGAGCCACCATTATTTTATTATAAAGAACTATACTGCTTATTTCATAATATTTAATTGCGTTTCAGAATGTTTAATGTAACTAATCTGTAATTTAGTCTAAGCGCATCGTTTAAATTTCTAGTAATGCAAGAGGGGAAAGTTGCACAATTCAAACAATCGATCAACTACCAATTCGAAATCGGAAGCATAAATAAAGCGTGTCACATTCGTATTCACGACATCCAGTTATGTCTCTGACATTACACACCCGTACTTTTTCATTCTCTTCCGTAACATCACCATCATCGCCCACGGAAGACCGCTCCAGTGGAAGACCAACGCCATCTGAAAGACTCATGCAATATTCAATTTATCGAACACTGCCGATCGCCAGCTGAGAGCTGGATTTTCGAGAACCCGAGATGACATAGTCTTATGATACTATTCTAGTTTTAAGTTAGTCGTTAATTAGAAAATACCCTTGGCATCTTAGAGCTTAACCCTCAGGGTACGGACTGGGTTACCGGAACCCGAGCGAAATTTGAAAGAAGCGCCATACGAAGAGAAGTCGGCGAGGGGGGTCCGGACCAGGGGGGGGAATTAACTTATAGGTACACACTATTAGAGGCCCAAGCGGCAGAGTCAGTCTCCGCTTTGTGTCCGAGCTAGACACATATAAACATTGTGCTCGGGTGTGGTACACCCAGTCCGTATCAAACGTTACAAAATCCAAAATTTTCAAAAAAATTAAGTTTTAATTTTCGTCTGTTTGCCGCTGTGGAATAAAAAGGTAAGTAAGAATACGTACTCTTCACTTAATTTTGTAGATTCTAACCTCAAAATAACGCGTTGTACATGGTGTAAGCGAAGTATTGTAGTAGATCTCAATCACTTGAACGTACGTCTTATATCGAAATCTTTGCTGCTCGTAGTGAATTATAACTCATTAAATTTTATTTCTTGTAATTTTTTGTTAAAGAACACGCATTAAAAACATGGCAACGCGTCGAATCACTCGAAGCGTTGCTGCTTTGGAGGAGTTGTACAAGGAAAACGAGGAGGACAGCGTTACAGAGAATGACAGTGACACCGACGACGCCGTAGGTGCGGAAGAGGGAAGAAATGGACATTCGCGATGAGTTTGCCGATAATAGACTTCCAAAGCAAAAGAAATGTAACTTATGTCCAAGTTCCTTTGACCGAAAAACGTATTATAAGTGCCTTAGATGTCATAAGGCGATGTGTAAAGAGCACGTAGCGAAACTGTGCTGCGAATGCGGCAATATTATGTAACATGACTTGTGTAACTTTTTAATAATAAATATTCGCCTTTAACAATTATGTTTGGTATCTATTTATATGATACTACTCAACAATATCTGAGAAACAATTTTTTTACGCTCAAAGTAATTAATTTTAACCTTTATCATCATAAATCAACGAAACTACGTTTTTTCGCTAACTCGAAAAAACGCGTATTTTCATTTTTCAAAAAAAAATATAGTTTTTGAAATAAATCAAAAAACCGTTATGGACATTTGTAAGAACTACTTTTTACCTTTCAAATACGAGTTATACAATGTTAATTTTTTTTTTCAAAAAGTTACAGCATTTTGAAAAAAAAAAACGTTTTTTACAAAAAAAAATCAAGACCCGTTCACATTTTTCATTATAATTTTTTTTCAATCAGTTAAATGATTAATCTGACAACTCTATTATATTTTTGAGACAATTTCACACAAAATAAAAAAAAATTATTCAAATTGACAAAGTACAGCTCGATATACACCCAATCAAAGTCGCCGGGTTAGGCTAACCCTGTCCGTACTGAACGTAACTTTTTTATAGTCCGTACCCTGAGGGTTAAGCAGTGTACCTTGAATTATATTATATTATTGAATAAAAAAAGCCTTTCACGACAGCCTTGAAAGGTCTATTTGATTTTATATCATATGAATAAAATTTATAAAAATTTCTCGGACAAATACCGGAGAAGACGTTCGTAATCTTCCAATCCATCAACCAAGACTCAACATTCTCCTCTTCGTCCGATTTTGAATGAGACTCTTACTTACGGGAGAAAAGTAGAAAGCTCAATACGGAATGCTTTGAAGTCGGAGATCATCACCGTCACTGGAGGCATAGATTGTTGTTTCTTCCCAGAATGACAAGCGTCAATTTGGGGAATTCTGTATGATCGGCAATGTTGTTAGAAAAATTTGGAATAACGGATTGGGATTTCTACCGTGTTATATAATTTTTAACCCTTGGCTTATTGCCTTTCCGGTTAGACACAGGCATTTTTGAAGAATACAAATTAGTCTTCGATTAGACTCCTAGTTTTGTTAAGTATATAACGATTTTGTGGTAGTCCTAATATAGATTGAATAGTTGATTCAAAAAGACTTTTAGTGATTCAAGTAGCCTTGAAAAAGAGTGAAGCTTTTAATCTATGAAACTCTAGGTAGCCAGAAAATTTTCCAGAAACCAAGAGTTATCCGAGTGCAGTGCTAACGACTGTTCAACACCGAGTGAAAATACTATGTTTGTGACTCGTTTACAAAGATATGTACTGGAACTGAGTATCTACAATTTTTACATTGTTTATAGACCGTCATCAAAAATGGGCAACGCAGATTTTTTTTGCTCAAGGTTTCCTTTGCCACAAAATGTTCCAACATATTTACAAAGAGAGTTTATAAAAAGTTTGAATGTTTCCAATGAGTTTGCAACAGAGCATGCTTCAATTGCAACTGAAACAAAGAAATACAAGTTTTTACAACTAATAGTTTATTACATGAATCATGGTTGGTCCGAGAAGTTACATCGTATGTTTTTGGATGTTTATGCAAAACACCAAGATTTAGAGCAAGTAGAAGAATGTTTACTGTAACAGGATTGTGTCATTATACCTGCATGTTTACAAAAGCAAATCCTGATATTACTGCATAAAATGAATGAATCCTGTTTCGAAGCAAGTTTCGTATTCCTGGATTCCTACTACAAAACCGTTTACTCGCATTCATGCGGACTTCTCTCATTTCGACAAAAAAGTTTTCCTGGTCATCGTAGATAGTTTCTCAAAATGGCTTGAGGTTGAGTACATGTAGTTCAGTACTGATGCCAGGAGTGTTAAGTCGAACTTTATCAACGTTTGTGCAAGATTTTGGTTACCGGCCGTAGTAGTTACGGACGGCGGACCACCGTTTAATTCCAAAGAGTTCATTGATTTTTTACAGAAATACAACATAAAGGCGATGAAGAGTAAACCGTATAAACCACCGAGCATTGGACAGGCACGTATGGTAAGATTGATAAAAGATGGTTTAAAGAAGTTTTTGTTGGATCCGCAAAGAAGATTTAGTTTTGTGCTTGTTTGGAAGATGGTCGTTCATTTCCTTCCGAGAGCCTGTTTAGTTTTAAGCCCAAGACGCTGTTGGATATAATCCATACTAGGAATAGTTTTAGAAATCATTTGACGAAGCGTGAAGTTGTGGATGTACCTGTAAATAGTAAGCGTACAAAAGATAAACACCGACTTTGTGACTAGATTGACTCCTTGCGCCCAGGAGATTAAGTTTATTTTAAAAATTTTAAACCTACCGATATTTGACGATGGCTTGAAGCCAAGTTTCTAAGACGTGTTTCTTTAAATACATTTCAGGTTTCTGTTGGAGGTCGGATGTAGCTGGCGCACCGTAATTAACATACATTGTTTGGAACTCGCAAGAAGACATGTGATTTCATTTTTGCGAGGGGAAAGGAGAGTAATTCTACACAAAAGAATAGTAGAGAGGACGATGACGACGATAACTTTGACAACGATGCTAGCGACTTTTTCGGTTTCGCAGCCGATTCGTTCATTTATCGAGACAAACCTGACGATCAACCAATGGTTTGTGAATCGGATGGTGGTGGTTCGGGCAGCAACTGTTTACCGCTTGAGGGAGTTGATCCTCAAGTGGTTGCGATCGAAGCAAACTAATTCACCCGAATGTCATCCGCACGTCAGTTAACGTCGTTCGACAAGATCGAAGCGTCATCGAAAAGATCCCGATTTCGTATTTTATAAATAGTTTTACGAATAAGTTTAAAAAATGCTTACACGACAGTGAAGTTTAGTCGTTTCGAAAGTTTTAGTTTGCGATAGTTCAGTTTTATCGCTCGTTTTTGAATTTGTTCATGGCAGTGAAGTTTCGCCATTATCGATTGTAAGTTTGAACTAAAGGGGAAAGAACTGTGGTGACCATCCGGCACTATGACCCTGTCTGAACAGCTGCTGGCTCAGCGTTCAGTATTGTAAGACAATAGAGTCGATAGTTGTGTGTCATAGCGTACACCTCACGTATATACTTTGTAGTAAATATCACCTCCCTGCAAGCGTAATATCGGATATAACAATATTAATAATAAAAAGTTGATTACATAAAAATATCGATATTTCCTTTATAAATAGACGAATTTGAACAATCTTTGTCTTGTTGAAATAATACCTATTCAACGAGACACAGATTGTTGAAATTCGTCAATTTATCAAGGAGATATCGATATTAGTATGGGGTATATTAGTATGAGGTATGCTTAGAAAAAATGTTTTTAAGACGAGAAGTCCATTCATCTGCAACTAGTTGATTCAAATAGTCCCTGCCACCTCTACACCTATGTTCTGTACAAACATACACACACAAACAAAGAGAGAGGGGCATTTGCTCAGTTGGTCGTCCAGCTGAATCGATGTATATGATACTTGGCTCTCAAGGCATCGGAAAATGTTCCCAAGATTTGAACGATTTCTATACTTACTTTTATATTTCCAAACACACACACAGATAGAGAGAAAGAGAGAGAGAGAGAGAGAGGCATTTGCTCAGTTGGTCGTCCAGCTGAATCGATGTATATGATACGCGGCCTCGATTTCTATACCTACTTTTTATATTTGTAAAAAATGTTAAAAAGGCAATATCGTTCCATACAACTACACACTATACTTACAAATAAATAAGTCCATCCAATGCCAACTTCTCTATTTCGACTAACGATACATTGCACAATCGGCTGAAAGAGAATGTATTCAAAACATTCCCCGGTCGGAAACTCGTTTTTCCAATGTTGGGTATTGCATAACTTTTGAACACCGATTGATACACATTTTCACACTTAAAAACATTAAATAAATTATACACAATATGATGTTTACTAGGTATTATCTTCTCTAGAAAAGCCTCATTGAAAACAAGTCGTGCAATCTTATAATTTGGTGTCTTATAAAAAAATGGGCTTTTTGCATCACGGCGCTCAAACAGTTCAGGATGATTGCAAACCTTACGAAACTGCATAACTAAGTTCATCAAATTTGATGTGAAGTTTTTATCGAACGAATGCCCATCACCTGTACCATGTCCCGTTAAATTAAGTAGATCTTCTATGCGAATTTTTTTCTTCAATGCTACATACAACAGCTTTTGACGAATTGTTAAAGGACAATACACCATAATTTCAATCTTGTCTGATAATTCATTTTCAACATCTTTTTTGATACGTCTAAGCATAAAAGGTTTAAGAATCATGTGAAGTCGTGAAATTTGCTCTGAAAAAGTTATTATTAAAATTTAGTAGAAGTAGACAATTTCAAAATCATACTTACTCTCATCGATTCCGGTCTTATTTTCTGCGTGACTTTCGATGTCTTTTGAAAACCATTCGTTAAATTCCTCGTGCGAATCGAACAATGTTGGCATAATAAAATGTAATAAAGCCCATAACTCGGCCATACTATTCTGAATCGGTGTGCCACTAAGAAGCAATCGATTTCGACAGTTAAATCCTAACAGTAATTTCCATCGCACTGAACTAGAACTTTTGATTGCCTGCGCCTCATCAAGTACCATATATTGCCACTTGATACGGTTGAAGTACTTGTAATCTGAAACCACCAATTGATAACTGGTAATCACTACATGAAAGCTGGCCCCTTTTGTATGGAGATCTTTTTGTTCCCAAAATTGTCGTAGAATTTTACGTTCATTAGGCGAGCCCCAGTAAGGAACAACGTTGAAATCTGGTACAAAACGTTCCATTTCTTGCTGCCAGTTATGTAAAGTTGATGCTGGCGAAATAATTAGAAATGGACCCCATACTCCGTAACTCTCAGCAATATGACACAAAAATGCAATCGATTGTACAGTTTTACCAAGTCCCATTTCATCAGCTAGGATGCCACTTATGCCTTGATCATATAAATTTGCTAACCAAGTTACCCCTTTTAGTTGATACCCTTTTAAGCACCCATGAAAAATAGTAGGTTGCGGCAAATCAATAATAGTTCCGGATTCATCTACTCTCTGGTTGGCCGGTTTGTGTTGTTGCATTATATTGTCAAACATTTGTTTGCGTTCATTATCACTGCTAAAAGCTTCCGTTGCATTTTTGTGTGCTTTTTGTTTCATCAAATCACTGTCGTAATTATCAATCAATGCTAATCTTGGATTAGACTCTTCATCTAGTTGAGATAAAATTTTGAGTTGTTCCTCTTTAGACACATTTCCTAATTTCTTAGACATGAAATGGGCATATAGCTCTGTTTGAGTAATCAAAAAATTTAGTTTTCGCTGTTGTCTCTTTGCTTCAACCATCTCAACATCAATTTTTCGTTGTTCTTCGGCTTCTTTCTCCATACGTTTTCTAGTTTCTCGTTCCACACGATCATAGCGTTTCCAATAGCCTTGCATTTCACGAGTCAACCGCTTGGCCCTCCAAATAGTTTCCTTCATTAATTTTTGTGATTGCATCGCTTTCTGTCGCGATACCCTCATGCATAGAGAAGCCACTCGACGACAATTGGTTATTATATCTTTGTGGTTGTTTGATTTAGCTCTCTGAATCTTGCCTAATTCTTTTTTTGTCATCAACTGCCAAAACTTTCGTCTTCTGGCCGCCATAATTTCTGGTGTTTTGGATGCAACCCTTCGTCCTCGCTTCAATTTTATTTCTGTTGAATTTGTTAACTTTGAGTCTGGACCATCATCTTTTTCGAGTCTTAAACCAAGCTGTTCTTCCAAGTCGATATCGCAAAGCCCAGATAGACGATCGTTTACATTGTTTTTCGTCTACAAAATAAAATTTATTAGACAATATGCTGTTTCTCACTTCATTGTTCCCTAAAGGTAAAAGAATCAGAAAACATACATAGTACATTTTTATTTGTATCTTGTAGGAAGGAATGTATCCCGGGTTGGCGGTTCAATGCATAGGACGCTGGTGTTACAAGCCAGTTGTCGTATGTTCGAGCCTCGACCTGGAAGGATTCTTAGTGTCAGTAGGATCCATAGTACTAGCCATTCTATGATTCTGAACACTAAGAATCGGCTGCGGAGTCTGTTGAAACAGAATGGCCAAACCTCACAAATGGAATGTAATGCCAGGACTTTGCTTTAGGAAGGAAATGAACATAAACTAGTTATGAAACTATGCGTAAAATAACTTCTGATCTTTTAGAGATCATTTGATCAGTGTGTCATCGATCAAAATCAATACTGATGTTCCGTCTCATAAAATCGGTAATGATTTTGATTGGTTATGACATGGAATCTGTAATTATAGTAGCTGGGAGATCAAATCGCTGGACGAATCAATTAGCTTTGAACATTGTGGAAGACAATCACATATGAGCAAGAGCAGACATGAGCGCCGATTGATTTACGTCTAAAATCGATGATCTTACGGTGTTAAATGTTAATTTGTAACTTTCAGGAATACTCTTTTAAAACTTCTTATCACCAGAGTTGGAAAAAGCACCGGTTTCGTTACAACACGCAAATATTTATTAAGCAAATATTTATTTATTTAGGTATAATCAACAGACACAATATGGTCCTAATGATAATTTTTAGTAATAACAACAAATTCTCAAGTATCCTACTGCGTGACAGATTGAAGTCAAATCCTAATGATACGCGATTGAATGATCTCTGCAAGCCAATAATAGCATTGTTAGCACCGTAGTTAGTTCGTCGTAAAGGAACTCGAAGAAATGCACTGTTGCGAAGAGTAAGGGGTCGGACGTTGATATTAATTTCGCGGAGCAAAGCAGAGAAGGCAATCTTATCGGTTAAATCATCTTCATTAAAAAGCACGTGCAACATCTCGACGAACTTGTAGTGTATCGAGACCGATTAGTTACCCGCGACTTTCTTAGCTTGGCAGTTGGTGAGGTTTGCTTCGCGGTAAGCGCCGAAGAGCGAAGCGAATCTGCGTTGTATCGATTCGATTAT
Organism: Malaya genurostris; assembly: GCF_030247185.1. Lineage (NCBI taxonomy): Eukaryota > Metazoa > Arthropoda > Insecta > Diptera > Culicidae > Malaya > Malaya genurostris. Next base: position 141,353,727 of record NC_080572.1, on the reverse strand, counting down.
ATGAGCACCGTTTATGTAATGAGGATTCCAAACGACAGAACAGTACTTCAGAGAAGAACGAACAAGTGAGCAATACAGAGATTTCAAACAATACACGTCTGTAAAATGTTTAGCCATCCTCTTTACAAATCTTAAGTTGGGAGAACTTTTGGAAACAATATAGCTGATGTGTTGCTTGAATGTCAGTTGCTCATCAGGTGTTCAACACACATCCTTCTGACTATCGGGGATCCTTCCAGAAAGTATTCAAAATGAAATGGCTATTTTTTCTTCGAGAAAGTAATGGTCGAGCATTTGCCAGGATTCAAATTCATACGGTTTACTTTATAGCACTTGTCGAAGCTCAACAGCTGTCGTTGTAGAAAACCAGCATCTTCTGGGCTTCGAATGTACTAGTAGATATTAACGTCATCGGCAAACGATATCGAGGGCTCTCTAGGGTAAAGTTGACGTCGTTGAAGTACAGTAAAAATATGAAAGGCCCGAGATGGTTACCCTGCGGAATTCCGGACGAAGTGATACACTCATAGGAAACGTGATCGCCGATTTGCACTGTTGATCGACGATCCATAAGATATGATTGAAACCATCTAAGGATATTAGAGACGAATCAATTTCTTTTCAATTTAGCAATTGTTATATTGTGGTTTCGTAGTATCAGTAGAATCGTAGCACCAGCCATGCAATGATTCTGTTACACTCTGAATCGGCTGCGAGGTCTGTTGAAACAGAAGGTCAAATTTCACTACAGGAATGTAATACCCAGGCTTTGCTTTGCTATATTGTGGTTTATTATATCAAAGGCAGAAGAGAGATCGGTGTAAATAGCGTTTGTTTGTATACCTTTTTACATACCATCAGTTACGTAGCACATGAATGACAAAAGGATAGTGGTTATTTGATTCCAAATGCACGTGGGAGGACACATTAGGTATCTGATCACAAAATGCCAACAAAGATTAAATTTTCTTCGAACAATAACAGGATCTTGGTGGGGTGCACATTCAGAAGAGCTTATTGAATTGTATTAGATAACGATACTACCAGTGATGGATGCGTTTGATTTCGTTCCGCGGCAAATTCTCATATTATTAAACTTGAGCGAATTTAGTATCGTTATTTGCGATTCGCCTAAGGCTGAAGTTCTGGTGGGAGTTCTTCCATTGAAATATCGTTTTTAGGAGCTTTCATCACGGCTGCTAATAAGATGTGAGGCACTGAATCCCATGGTTTTTGATAACTTCGAAAGGCTAGTTGAGCTTCAATCTAAACAAGATTCATGACAGTATATTTTAACCATACGTAACAGGAAATCAACCCTTCAACATCTATTCTTATCCGTGTCAGAATGTCCCAGACTCAACTTTATTTTTCGACACATCCATGCAGCGCGAAGTGCGTGGAATCCCGGATCACCTACGCTTGATGGGAATCTTAAAAATATTTTCAAGTAAGTTCAGCCATATTGACTCTCAGAAAATGTTTCATATGGACGGATCACGAATTGAAGAGGCTACTGGGTTTGGTATGTTTTTTTTTTTTTTTTTCAAATAAAATTTTTATTAGGCTCATTTGCTTTAGCTTAACGTGGCCGATTGTCTTGTTGTTAGGGAGAGAGGAAGGGATGCCGTATTACGGGGCGGCATACTCCCCAGTTAGTAAGGGGACATAGGGAGGGTGGGACCTACACAGTATTGAATTGAAATTTGAATACATCATTGGTTTGTGGCATACATCTTTTAGACACATTTTGCGTTCGATGAATCTTCATGTTTTTCAGCTTGTAGCAATGAAGAGATTATTCTGGATTGGCATGCTTCGTTGGTGTGTTCTGACGTTGATGTGACGTTTTTGGGTAGCTTCCAGCAACTCAGTCAGTTCAAGGCAGGTGCATGCTCCGAAGCATCGTTTACACAGGCCATACTTCCAGCAACGTAAAGAAGAGTGCGGTAGAGCTGTAGACGAGAAAGAGATAGGGAGAGCACTAAATTTGAGCATTGATAGTTTTCAAGAAGTTATAGATGAGAGTCATATAAGGAAGATTTCGAGTTGCCAAGACGTCGCGGACTGGTACGAAGGGTGGTATACCTCGGGCCCGAAGGGAACCTATGAGTTGGGACCTGGCATCACAATACTCGACACATGTCCAAACAACATGTTCGATGTCATGATAACCCTCACCGCAAACGCAGACACCACTCTCAGCGAGCCCCACAGGACGGAGATGCGCGCTGAACATATAATGATTAGACATGAGCCTTGACATTACACGAATAAAGTCTCGGCTCACGTCTAACCCCCGGAACCAAGCTTTCGTCGATACCTGTGGGATTATTGAGTGTAACCATCGTCCCAGAGTTCCACTATTCCATGTATTCTGCCAGCTAGCTAGAGTTTTCTGACGACAGCAACTGAAAAATTCATTGAAGCAGATTGGTTTTTCATAGATATCACCTTCTAGTGCGCCCACCTTGGCTAACGAGTCCGCCCTCTCATTGCCCCGTATGGAACAATGTGAGGGGACCCAAACCAAGGTAATCTGGTATGATTTTGCAGATAAAGCACTCAATTGTTCCCGTATTTTCCCCAGGAAATACGGTGAGTGCTTTCCAGGCTTCACTGAACGGAGAGCCTCAATGGAACTGAGACTGTCCGATACAATGAAGTAGTGATCCAAGTTCCGGTTATTGTACGAAGGAAATTGATTCTCTGTAGGCATTTTCGTTTCAAATACCTAATGTGACATCCCCAGGTACCTTTGGAATCGAACCAGACCCCGAGATATTTAAATGTGAAAACCTGAGCTATGGTTTCA